>NC_134177.1:10520962-10820962 GCF_964188355.1 Buteo buteo | reverse complement strand
TGAGTTCTGCTACCTCTTTCAGTGAACTTTTGTTTCAACAAGAAGGACACATTTCACTGTTTGTAACCCAATCCAGTGACAATGTTAGTAAAACATGAAGCTTAAACTGAGTCACTCCAACTGCAGAATCAGTGGTCACTGCAAAGCGAAAGGAACTGATAATAATGAATCAAAGAAAGGAGGGGAGGACGCTGCTGCAAAATGAAATGGCTGCAATACTCTTGTCTCTGTGGACTTGCAGCTAAGGAAAACATGAGACTGGAGTGTTACTGGTGTGCAAAGGAATGATGTTTCTGAAGTACATGCTGGTGATACTGGGAAAACATGCTCCAGACACTGGAAAGTAATGCTGATAGGGCCAGGAACCATTGGCAAGGGAGTTGGTGAGAAAGAGAGGCTTTATTTCCCTTCTCTTTTCCCACCACACGAACAGTACTTACCTGTGAGATTTTAAAATCTGTTAGTGCGGCAGGCACAAAATAAACAAAAATTAAAAAGCCTTTCTCTCTATCTCAATTTCCCAGTTTTTAGCAGGAGAAATACCATCAGCAAACAATATTTCTTAGGAATATCATTAAGATTAAACAGATACGGCTCCAAAAGTGCTAGAGATGAAAAATCCAATTTTTCAAGGTCCACTCTCCAATCCAAAGTTGAATTAAAGTGTTTACACAGGCATACTATAACCACAAAAATCTAAGCAGTGATGTTTCCCAATACAGAAGTCTTCATCACTAAGATGGATTTTATAGATATTTGGGTAAAGTTCCAAGTATATTTGTATTTTAAGGTATTACTAAAAAATCATAACTTTTTTCATGCACAACTCCCTTCCTTTGTGTCTGATGTCTTGTTGCCTTAACGTGTTGATTTTTGTTTTGTCAACAGGCACCACTGCCATGTGAAGCACAAATTCACGTGATCCCATGGGAGAATAAAATCTTTCCCCAAGTTAACTGCTCTAAAGAACGCTCAATGGTATGATTCCTTTTCATTATTCATCATCATAAATAGAGCACAGAACAAAGGCTGTCATTAAATTCTTTATCCATTCCAAATTATCTCATATTTTGTACCAAAAATAAAGGAACACATAGATCTTTTAACAACCTTAATAATGCCACACTCCTCCCTTTCACCCTCTAACCTCAGCAACTTGTTACATCAAGGTCAGTTTCATTACAAGGTGAGACAGTGGACAACACAGTGATTACAGAAATAGAAAGGCAATAGGACAGAAAGAACATTCTGCCTGTTGACTGCTCCTTTGCATTATCAGTTAAGCTTTAAAGTATCAAGCCCCATCAGCTCCTTTGAATTACTATTCATACTAGGTTTAAAAATTGAGAAAAAAAATGTATTTGGCAACACAATAATTATACCCCACAGATTTCAAAAGCATCTGCGAATCTTTCCATATTAGTAGAGTAGCAGATCTCCTGCCACAAGTTGTCAATCTCTGCAGAAAGATCTTTCAGTTTCCTTCCTGCCCAGCTCCACGATTAACTAGCCCTGAACATGGGTCAGTTTGAAAATTTCAGAATGGAATATGAATCTTTTTTTTATTATCAGAACTTTTTTAGTTCGGATGATTGCAGGTTTTTTAATAAATACAGGGACTCCCATGTTCCCCAGTGAAGAAGAGAAGATACACTGAATAAAGTGAGATTGATTAACCTGCATTCCTAATCAATAACTTCACTGTGCTCAGCACCTTCATAACTACCTATTTATTCATTATGTATCAACTAATAAATGTCTCTCCTCTTCATTTTCACTACAATATTGTATTTGCATCAACTTTCAAATTTAGCTCCATCCCAAGCAACCCTGATTTATGGTTAGATAATGATCAGACACTTTGGTGGACAGAAATTAAACCCATGTTGGATAGTGACTGTACAGCATGCATTCAGTCTTTGTCTTCCAGTTGAACAGCAATGGGGAAATAGAGATTACTCAGTAAGAACTGAATGTTTCATATTATCAGTTTTAACCTATATTTGTTATTTCTAAGCAGTCTTATGAAATGCATGTGACAAATCTAGAAAAAAAATTTAATAGTTACATTTCATATAACAAAATGACCCAGATCTTTTGTATATTCTGGTATTGAGACTACTCAGAGATGTATTAGCCTTTAGCATAAATTAGTTTTATACATTAGACTGTTATACTCTAACAGGCGCAGGGACATTTAGTCCTAGAAATCAACTAACTGTATTGTTCATAAATTAAAACCACTACACGTATTTTCCTCTCTATAGTATTATTCCCATATTAAACTGACAGAATTCCAGTGATATATCAATTGTTCTTCTAACATGTAACTGCTAAAATACTCTGGAATTATTTGGGAGGATGTTTATACTTCCATACTTATCACAGATAGAAAAGATAAATATTTAGTTTACTTAAAAAATCTGATATTTTTGCTAAATGACTCATACTGCAATGAGCCAACTTCTGTATTTCCCAAATCTGGAGCTATTTTTTCTTGTTCATGTAACAAATATGGCTATTATTGCAATGTTTTTTAGACTGTACTTCTAAGAAGGCCTCCTGGATTCACACCTTTGCGAAGCTTTGCTACGCTAAACCAGCCAAATGAAATTTCATGCTCTGATGAAAATGAAGAAGGGCAAAGACCTGGCAAAGAAATCAGAAAAGATGGTGGACAGGAACCAGAAGGTGAAGGTGAACATGAGCATAAACACAGGCATGAACATGAGCATAAACACAGGCATAAACATGAGCATAAACACAGGCATGAACACAGGCATAAACATGAGCATAAACACAGGCATGGATATAAAAAGGATCACGAGTCTGACAAAAGGCATAGGCATGAAATTGGTTGTGGGCACAGAACTGGCCATGGGTGTGGGCATAAAAAGCACGGTAAAAATGGTAAACATAAACACTCAACCCCCAAATCTTCTCAGGAGTCCAATGAAAGGGTTTTTAATCAAAACGAAACCCTCCCATCATACAGTGCTGAAACAGCATCAGAGCTAGTTAATCCAGGGGTTGCAAGAAGGGAAACCAGTACACCTGCAGAACCACTAACTCTTCCTGATACATCTTTATTTAATGGGTTGCCAGATCGCACAGAATCTCTTCTCCCCAGATGTCCTGGAAAGCCATGGAAACAAATCATGGACCTTCTAGCTCCTTCTGGTTTTCCCAGAGAATTCAAAAATGAAGATCTCTTGCCTTCTGCAGTAGAAAACATCAATCCAGCAACAGAAAGCTCAACAACTCCCCAAACCAAAGACTTTGATATCTCAGATGCTTTACTATAATTCAAATATCCCAGGATCCTCTTCAGAAATTATACATAGAAAAATAAGAAAAATACTGCCTTTTGAAATGTACAAAATATGAAGAGGCAAAAGCTCCTATTCTGTTAGCTAAGATACTCAGGTAGGTCAGCAGCACTTCAGGGGACCTAAGACCATATGGCAATGCTCTGTATTTGCATATATTTGCAAAGATGTAAATCAGACAATGGCACCAATGATTCAGAACCAGGCTAGTAAAGGGACAAGGCAAGTCAACAGCCTTCTGCTGCAGAAGTTAAAATTGTATCTCATCTGCCTCAAGTTGCTATAAGCACAAAGTGAATCACTGCATCAAATCTCACTGTGTTATGTTTAAAACAATGGCACAAAAAATTTCGCAGATTACATGAAGAATCTCAACCAAATATGTGTAAGACAAAAGCAAGCCAATATAGAACAAGGATGCCTTTCTTAGATATCTGAAATAATATTTCTCTAATTTACTGGAGTGAATCTTTTAAAGAACAAAATAAAATAAAGGAACCAGTTTTACCTGCCAATTTCTTTAAACAAGTTGATATTACCACCAGCCTATCACTAGCAGGTTGTTCTGTTGAATGCGATAACAGGGACAGCTGAGAGAATTCTAAATAAAGCAGGTTTATTATTCCCTATGCATATTATGTTAACTACACAGTAGAGGCACTATGACTGAGAGATTTTGATATGGCAGAGGTGCACAAATATTACAGATCAGATTACAAAATTGCAAACACTTGAGTTACCTAAAATTTGTCTGCCTTCTTCCATTATTAGGTTGTGCATAATTTAGAGACTGGACTGAATTTTCTATTCTGGGTAACTTCCAAATGTTAAGGTTTTTGTGGGATACATTAGCTAAAAAGCGCCAGATATTTCTGGCAAATTAAAATGTTTTCCTTCTGTGTGGATCCAATAACTTATTCAGCTGAAAAAACACCCAGCAATAAATAAATACTTTAATGCCAGATCAGTTCACCAGTTTGAACCACTACTTGGTCCCATAAAAGGTTATTGAAAGGGTAAGGTGCTACAAATGGGAACACTTCACCAATTTTGTTGTAAAAGACCACACTGCTTGAAACCACAGCATAAGTATCCTCCAACACATCTGTAGAGACAAAAAGGATATTCTCTGAAATTGTTCATCCCAGCTGCTGGGATTGCTGTGGCATCAAGACTATATACTCAACAGATGGGGATAGGTCCTTCTTTTGTGTACTGTGCTTCTATTGCCATCAATTCACAGGTGAGGAAGAACTAGATAGATGAAGACTACTTAGAGAACGCAAAACAGATGGATCAACAGGATCAGGAGGTCTTGGCACAAAAGGTCCAGGAGGATTGAAGGAGAAGATAGCTACAAGGAAAGGTCAGAAGACATAGAAGTGGAAAGGACAGAAGCAGGGTGGAACAATATGGACAGGGTGAAAGGAACGAGAGAGAAAAGCAACTTAGTGGCAAAAATGGAAAGAGAGTGAATGGGATGGACAAGTGACATGGTAGAGGTAGCATGGCCAAGAAGCAAAAAAGGACAGGAACTGGAGAGTGGACATAAGAGCAAAAATAAAAAGCAAAAGACCTATGCAGGAGGGTCTCTCCAATCATGACAGGACAGTCCCCTAGACATCACAGAACTGAACTCATACTTCCTGAATCTAAACATTCCCTGACAGCATAGGCACATTTCCCCTCTCCAGTACCTGGTTCCTACAGAGGTAAACAACCTTCTGTGTTCAGTTACTTCCTCAGCTCATTTGGTAGATAACCACACTGTGAGTGAAAGAACTCAGCCCTGCTGATAATCCGTGTTGAGGGAGAATCACTATGATTTTGCACATGCAATTTCTTCTTCTTCATTTTTTCTAATTGCATTAAAAGCTGCATTAAAAGCTACATTAAAATTATATTTTAAAAGCCATAAAGTCCAAAATTAGAAACTGTCCCTGTGAGTATAAATTCAGCCTGGTTATGTGCATTTAAACATTTTTTTAACACGGTGTAACTGGCTGCCATATAGGCATATATTAGATAGATAGATAATTGTCTCTCATGACTGGTGATATATAATCAGAACCACTGTACTTCCTTTCCTTTTGAAAACAAAGTTACCAATCTTTAAGAAGTCATACAACTTAGCTGGAGCCCCATTTTAAGGAAAGATAAAATAGTAGTAACTCCTGGATCTATCACTAATCAAATCCTTCATTTTTTTCTTTCATTCCTTTCCTTGCAGGATGAAATGCAAAGTCTATCTTTTCTTTTTAGCACATGACAAGTGCTAAAGCAAAGTCTTGAGAGTTATCTTTAGTTGTTTGCTTCTTTTCTTTTTTTCTGAATATTGACTGGTATGATTTGGGCTATTACTGGGAACTCTTTGTGTATGCTCTGTTATTAAAAGGCGTATAAGCTCAAAACAGATTTTCTTTAAATTACTGTAGAATTCAAGTAATTCACGCAAAATTACAATAAAAGAAATAAAGATGCAAAGATGAGAAAAACAAAGTTTTCTTCCCATCTCCGATTTCCCTCATCTGAATGAAAAGATAGTCACACTCTAGGCATATTTTCCCCTACACAGCACACATACATGACCACAAGTAGTGAGACATAGACTGAGTGGTCAGAGCAGGGTAATAAAAGCCAAAACTAGATTCTTGACTGCCTTGAAGTTACCACATGCTATAGCGATGTGAGGTTTCATTAATGTTTAATACAAAGGTGACAATTTAAATTTTGGCTTCTTGTTTTTATAATGTACAAAAATAATTACTTTTAAAAAAATCATTCTGGAATAAAAATCAGTGTGTTCCAGTCTAAAAGTTTTGAAACAGAATGTTCTGGTATTTTTAGAACGGAACATTTCAATTTCTCATTGACATGTTCCCAGAGAAAGTTTTAATTATAACAAAACAGCACTTTCTGATGGAAAAAAGATGCTGTTAGAAAACTACTGACCAGGCCTGCTTCAAGTCTGCTGCTGAAGAGCTCTGCAAAACTACCAGTTTCTCCTATTGCTGGACTCACGCTAGAGCGCTCTATCAGTGCACTGCAGTGCTTAACAAGTACTTTTCTCCTTGGCCAGCAGATGGCAGATTTTTTGCCACAGGGTTTTTATGATCTCCAAATCAGGGTTTGGTGATTGCCAGGAAAGGTTTAGTAGGCTTAACATTCAGCGTTTTTCTGGGTTAGTAACACTGTAGATAAAAACATCACATCTGTGCAATCTGTTTTAAATATTAAGTTCTATCAATAGAGCATAAAAAATTTGCCAGTTACTTCTTATGAGCAAAGTGTATAAATAATGCTCTAAATGCAATTTCATGAACACTAAAAATAATAGCTAGTCCTGCACCAGAAAAATTGCATTCTTACTGATACAGATAATCGGAACTAGGAGTCTGGGATATGAAAATTTGTCTGAATTAAAACTCTGTTCATGATACTGCTGAGATCCAGAGCCACCTGATGGCCATTTTGCAGATGTCTGGGTTTAATGAGCTCTCTCTCATTCATTCCATCTGTGACAATGAGACAAAATATGTATTTTAACTGACATATGAAAAATTCCCAAGCTTTACTATGGATGGCCTATTGGATTTTTGCTGTAATTCAGACATGACCTTTTAATCACACTTGGCAATTCCAATCATCCTCTAATGCTACATTCACATAGTGTAACTAGCCATCAGAGAGAGATGTGCAGGCACCTGACAACAGAAAATGGGGAGAATTAATGATGAACACTGGCATTTGATAAGACATAAGAACCCATTTCTTTCCTTGTTTTCTCAGGTCTCTCAGCCAGAAAGATAATTGCTCCCAATTTAGGGAGGATTTATCTGAGGATAAATGGGTCTAAGTGGCTGCAGAATTAAAAATTACAACACTGTATGGCCATTGTCATATAGACAGAGCTGTGCCAAATCCAATGTACAAATTCCTCCAATATTCTTTGAAAACAATGGGGATAGATATTCTGTGGTCAATTCTGTGACCAGCTACTCACACAACTCCTAATTCTGCTGTGTTTACAAGACTACATTAGTACAATTCAGTTTTAATTAAGCTTTAAGTGAAGTTCATTTGGTAAAATGTAATTAATAACACAATGTTTCTACTGCATTCTAAAATAAGAGAAAGGCTGCTTTAAGGAGGAAAGAGAGAAGGTTTTCCTAATTGGGTAAGGCATCTTGCTACAATGAATGCTAGTATTACTGCTATTCCTGAAGGTTTCAATCTGCTGCTCAGTGAAAACCAAGCATAAGCTCCAAAGGAGTAACTCCCATCAGTATGGTGTAACAGGGATTATAAACTTGATAGAGATTCTTTTCTCTTCTGCCATGAATACTGACAATACTGGTCTGTGAGTTGAAGATCAGGCATTAAACTACTGGCTTCACACAGCAAACTATTTACCTTGCTGTTTCAGTTCAAAGTGAGTCACAGAGAATCAGAATTCCCCACAGAATCCAGAGTCATGCCAAAGAAGTATATTTGTTTTAAAACTGAACAGAAGTCACTGTATAAATTCAGTGGATGACACCCCATCTTCCACTGGATGTACGTATTACAGGAGCCCTAACAGACCTCTTGGCTTGGAACAAAAAAATAATTGTGTGAGCAAAAAAACAAGGCAGTGAACAAACAAAACTGATTAAGGCAGGGAATGAATGAGGATGTACCTTTTATCCAGGGAGGACATATTTTTAACTGAAACTTAGATTACTATAAAAAACTCAGACTGTTGGCATAGACAAGAATGGAGGATTATTGATTTCAAGGGGGGAACATAATGATCATTGACAGAACAGGGGGAGCTATAGTGTATTTAAAGAAAGACTTTGAACTACATGCCCAAAACACCATGCTTCAGTACCTTGAAAAATTCACCAGATACATACAAGGAAATTTAAACAATAAAGGAACATTGGTTTATTTCTTATTCTAACCCTTAAGCATGTAAGCAGAAGTTAATTCCTTGCCATTCAATCCAACAAAAAAAAGATTAATGCCATAAAACATCATGGAGAAATAAATCTATTATAGCTGAATTCTATTAATTCATATGTGCCAGCTGTTCCACTAGCTGTATATGCTCACAAAATTAATAAAAATCAAGATATACAATGGGACATACCTCAACTTCTCAGGAATCAATCAAGTATTGGCAATATGCTTTGTAAAAAAAACAAAAACAAAAACAAACAAACAAAAAAAAACCACACCACAAAAAAATCAACAGTTCCAGAAGGTATCTAGAATTCAGAATGATCACTTAAGCAGTCTTGTGACTGCTAAACTCAGATCTCTTGTTTCAGCACAGAGGCCTGGTTTTAAATTGTGCTGAGAAGCCTGTGCTCCCATTAACTTTAAATAGCATTGTGGGTACTCAGCTAAAAATCAGGCCTTAGAGCACTCAGCCAAAGCCTATGGTGTAGAAAACTGATATTACTTGGAAGAGGCTGAGATGGACATTGAGCAGTGCAACACCTCCTTGCAAGCAGAAATATGTAATTATGGGCAGCATTAACCCACAAAATAGCTCTTCTATTTTGGGATGTTTTGGGAATTGGTGCAGGTGCTGGCATTAACCACAGTAACACTAGTGGCTTAATAGCTTCTTTCCTGGCCCAATACAGAGATTAGAGTGTTCTGGGCAACATTTTGCCATACTTCCTTATTTTCTTGACCACTCCCACAATACAAGCCAGATGGAAGAAGCAGGAAAAACAAGTATAAACTACAAGACTGCCTCTTTCTTCAGAGTTCCGTATAAATGTATGAACAGATTACCAGATTTACAAACAACCCTTCTTTGTTTAGCTTCAGATTAAGCTACTTTTCTACCATAAGACAACCAAAACGCCTCTGAAACCTTCACTAAAGTTGATAGATCTGTTGGTTGTAGCTGACCATCTAGCATAGGAATAGCGTCAATATGAAGGTTATAATGCATCTGCACTCACTCCACACACTGGACACTGTTAATCAGCCAAGACATTTCTGTACTAGTGCTACTGTAGCTCTTCTCTTTTTCACTGTAAAAACATATTAGCCACCACCAATTGGAACCAATGAATATACATACTATTTGCAAACTTGTGAGAATAACCTGTCAGTTAGCAACGTTGTGCTTCTTGCTGCCCATTTTTGTCAATGAAGAATGACGTTAAATTGATCTAAGACGCAACCCTAACCTTCCACTAAATATTTATCTAAGGCAACTAAATTTTAGTCTGCATAGGGACCATCCATTCCTTTTTGAAGAGTTACTCTGCATAGAGGCATTTATTATACATTCATGCTTGTTTGAATAATCACCTCAGATTTCTAAAGAACCCAAACAGGTTTGAGCCACGAGTTGAGTGAAGTCTTCTGAAATGCAGCATCTAATGCTCTGTGGACCTCAGTCCTAATGCAATTATTCACTCCAGCAGGATATTAACAATTGTTCAGAGCACAAAATGACTAAACCATTTACTGACATTGAACTAAATCACAATCACTTGTATTGCCAAGGGTTGCCTCAATCAAGGATTAAGACTTGATCTTCATGTGTGCTGGTTCAAGGGACCCATGCAAATCTTAACAGAATGTCATCAACAACTGACTGCATTGGGGACCACAGTAAATAAAAAGAACAGTTCTGAAGACTGCAGAAAAACTGTCTGCAGCTAATGAGTCTGACACAATTAGTCTGAATCACAAAGTGAGTCTGACTAGTAAAAATACACTTACGCATCCAATTCCTCATGACATACGTTTGAAATGGCAACTGATGTATTCATGATCAATATATCTCTTCCAGTGCCATTCATGACTGGGAAATGGCATGTATGAGCTAAGCGCTATAATCTCAAAGAATAACAATTTCACAATGAGAGACTGTAATGCCAGAAAAATTCTGAACCCCTAGTATACTTTTATTTATTTATGGCCTGAGTTGCTGATTCTCGATCAAGCTAACAGACTGCTATAGGAGAAATTCACTCTGACCCAATCTTCAAACAGACTCCAGGAGAAATAGTCAAACACCATTTGATAAATGGTGATAAAGTGCAAAACAAGAAATTGCGAGGAAGGGCTGTTCTATCTAAGCACAATCAATAATACAGCAATCAGATGGTTAAGCAATATCAACATACTAGTATCAATATACCCAAGACAGTGTTACCACTGCCTCGAAAGGTTGTTTCAGTCTCTTCAAGGCCCCACTATGCAAGAGGCAGGCGTGCTGGATTTGCTGTGCAGGGCATGTGGGTTCCGTTGCCTCAGAAAGAGCCAAAAGATTGAGAAAAGGAGTAGGTGAAGGATAGTAAAAAGCTGCAATATGTAACGTGCTAGACAGATGCAGAAACAGCAGCAGAAGCTTTTGAATGAGTGTTTTGCAGATTATTCTGCAATGATCATGAAGAGTCTTAATCTACAAAGCTCACCCCATGAGAGATTCCACAGAAAGCATGTCTGATGTCAGTCCTGTAGTCAGTATTGTTAAGTATCTAATATTTAATTTTTTGTTATTTATTATACATTTTCACTCAAAAGACATCTTAGATAAAAGATGAAAGATCACTGATAAAAAGGTTGATAACAGATCAATTTATCATAACAATCTTACCACAAAAAATATAATTTCACTTGCATTGTGAAAGGTTTCACAGCACGGCACAGCTGAGTGTAACAACTGACACATTTTAATGCATACAGACAGAATTCATCAGCTCAAGATGAGGTTGATTTTTTTTACCACCACTTTTTCTTCTTGCTTATCTACCTACTGAGTTTTTTCACAGCTGTCTTTACCCAGGTGAATAATATTAATGCCAAAGTAGTATCAAAAAGCAGCTATCTTGAAGCAGCAGTATTTTCTAAATGATAAAGTCACTCTTCTTCTCCCTCCTTTCTTTGCAGTATTTCCTCCTGAAAGCATGGGAGTGCGCTTGCTTGCTCATCACTCTTGCTACCCTAAACAACTGAGATAGCTTTGTTCTTCTGCACCAGCAGTTCTGCTCATGAACACTGACACTGAATTTCCTTTTTTAGACAGCAAGGACGCAGACTTTCTTCCTCTTCTCCCTCCCTCTGCCTCCCCTCCCCCTCCTACAGTCTTTGCTGTGCCCTCATCTTACCTTCAACAGCAGAAGAAATCCATGCTGCAGTTTTTCCTCGTTAGCAGCTCTATGGCAACAGCAGCTCTGAGGCAGCAGTCCTTTACGGTTCTCACTTTTCTCTCTTTCTTTCTGCATAAAGATACACAGTTTGCTTTCCCAATAAATTAGCAAAGAAAATTCTGATGTGATGCAAATTAACAAACACAATTCCAATGTGAATTCAGAAAAAAAGCGTGCTCCTGGGGGTACAAAGTTGTATTCTCAGAAGAGCTGAATGTTAGCAATGCAAATAAATAATAGTAAAGGAAATCAGAGAAGTCCTTTTGGGTAATAAACTGTAAAATCATTGTTGTGATAACTCAGCTTTCTTGGACAGAAATGTGAAAAAAAAAAAAATTCTGAGCTTAAGATACACAAAATATCACATCCAAATGAAGTCCTGAAACTCTAAGTATTTGTTATTAACACATAAATTAAACTAGTGGTTTGTTTGTTAAATTGCTGCTAAAATAAAAGGAATAATATCATACAAGATCTTGTAGTCTTGTAATCCATGGAAAAGTGTATATCAGAATATATTTAGAAATGGTAACAAGCTACAGAGGACAAAAGAGCAAGCAAAGAAAAATACCAGTAACTGAGTGGTTACTGAGTATTATAGTATCTGCCTGCTTAGAAATTAGGATTTTCCTGACTTTGCTACTTTTAAATTGACCAGAAGAATGAGCTACAAATAAATGTTGACTATGATAGCAAATAAACAACTCCTTAAGGTTCAGAAACAATTATTACAAGAAACTCTTAAATTAAATTAAAGTACCTAGCACAAGAAAAAACTACTTTGAATAGAGGGACATATATTTTCTTTATTTATTGCAAAAAATTGCCAGTAAATTATAATCCAATCACTTTCAATACATGCATGAAATAAATTAATCAATGTATTTCTGTAATTCCGCATGAACTCTCATTTCTGTCTCCTGCTGCGTAAGAACAAAGGTTTCTGGCCACTGCCAATTGCTGTGACATGACGTGTTAAAGTGCATGTCCTGCATTAGCACAAGCAATGCCACAGTTACTCCTGGCTAAGATAACGTGCTCACCTGCATCCTGTCTGTGCTTGCATCAGTGGATGTCCGTGCTTGCTTGTGTCAGTGGACCCCAGGAAAATGTGGGCAGCTGTTCCTGGGTGCAACCTGAGAGGAAAAGAATGAATTACCTACTATCCAGCACCTCATATGTTCATTTTCGTCTCATCTGGCAGTATTCAATTAGTATACAAAATAATATATAATAGCATTCTGGGGTGGGTTAAAGCACAAACAACTGGGACTAAGGACTGGCCTACAGAGGCTCCATAACACTAAAAAGAAACCCCCCAAAACAGAGCAGAACAGTTACAAGACAGTTTCTTAGCAGCCCACTTGGCAGCTTCAGCTTCACGGGCACACATTTCAGACCCAGTCATGACAACAGCATGCTCCATAACACTGTTAAAGATAAAAGCCGTGTAATATTTATATTTCGCCCAATAAATCTCAGAAGGATTAACAAAACAAACAAACAAAATTATTAAACAAGTCACAATGTTTATCTTCATTAATTTTTTAAACTTTTACCCAGGTAGAACCTCAGCTTCTCACCCAGAACCGACAGCTTTCTAGGCTGAAGCATAGCACATAAAGCAGTCAGTCCCAGCCTTAAACAGTTTACGCTCCAAGAGATCCTTCAGACAGGAGATTATGATTTCCATTTTACAGGCAGGTGAAACAAGACCACAAAGCTGAAACTACTCATCTATAATTTCATATTGAGCCAGTATCAGTGACAGAAACAAAACTCAGGGAATTTGAGCTATAGTTACCTGCAGAAATGAGGAGTCTCAATTTTCTTACAAAAAGTAAAGCTCAGTTGAAAACTTCCAGTTTGTACAAATTAAGATTTACCTTAAGGCAATAATTCTGACTGCATAGCTCATTTTATTAATGACAAAGTATTTATCTTTATTGTTAACATGTACGTGTTGTAACAAGCTCTATAAACTGCAAAATACTGTTCTGGAGGTTCAAATGCTCTACTAGAGAAGGAGGAAGAGACTTCAGTTAACACACAAGGCTGGATATGGGCAGAAAGAGCTTCTGTTAAAGGACAATTAAATAATTTCTGTGGTATCTTACTCTTGCTGTTTAGGGACATACAGGTTTTAAATATTCTGACAATATAGGCCTGTAAAACACTAATACCAAAGCATTCTGTGCAATGCTGTATCAGTTGATAAAACCTAGCCATTTTGTTGTCACTAATCCAAGATGGGCCCTCATAACTCACAGCACTGTACATAAACTCTGAAAAGCACAGTGTGTTTGCTCTGATGTCTAAAACTTCAATTTGGATGGGGAAGGACAGAGTTGTATGACTTGATCTCATCAGTCAGGACATAAAGCATCTATCAAGGTAAGCATATCTACAATACATATTAGAGATTATTAATTTTTTATCACAAACTCTGGTCCTTTGAATATACCCCTGTAAAATCAAAGAACTGCTTAGCCTTTTTAGTGTTTTCATCTTGGATTTGGTTCACATGCAGTATTTCTTCCTACTAAGAACATAACAGCCAACTTTTTTATCAATGAAGAAAGGTACTCAAAACTAAATACAGAGTACAGGTCTGCCTGTAGTGGCTGTTCCAAAAATTAAACAACTGAAATCAGCTCAGCAATTCAAAACCTCAAGCTTTGTCAGTGGATTCCAAATTGAATGAGAATAAATAACTTGCATAGTTAACCAATATCAGAAGGAAAAATGTTTTCTTCAAAAGAATGCATAGGCTCATATTTACCTCTCTCTCAGAATTGGAAAATGTTCTTTGCAGTCTGTCTCACAGAAATATACGACATGCACTATTTCATGGTAGTGCAGAAGGCTTCCAATTGACTTAAAAAAGTAAAAGTAACCACAGTACTCTGTCAGGATGTTATCAGCAGCTGCCACCTGCTTAATCTCTCTAGCTTTCTTTACTTTTGTAATAGAAAGAACAAACTCTACCCTGAAAGTATGCATGTAACTTCTATCAGAGATTTCTAAGCCTCCTACCATTACTGATCTCCACATTTTTCAAACATTTGCCCACATGCAACCTCTGAGGCGAATACTATCACCCCCACTTTACAGAGGAGAAAACTGAAATGCAGAAAGAGCTCTCATTCCAATAAAAGTCAATGACAAGTCTCTAATAAATATTATCTGTTCAATTTTAGTGCTAAAATTACATGGCTGTGGTCACACTGGGAGTCTTTAACACAACAGAGAACAGAGCTAAACTGGCACCATGTCCTGGGCCTGACTACAAGCCTTAGAGACTGCAAGAAAGAATCTAATTGCTCAATCAAGGAGAACGTTCAAGACCTAAAACTATAACTATTGAGTTTTATAGCATGCGGAAGACTGGACGACTAAGAAAATCATAGAAAGAAAAGTATATTTCTGTTTCAAGTATTTGGGTTGGGATTTTATTGTGCCAACATTCTTCTTATTACCAGAATAGTTACTAAAATCACAAGACCACCATAAGTGATCCCATATGATAGTCTTCTTACTTTGTACTCATTTAAAGAATTAACAGTGATTCACATACTTCTTCTAAGAGAGGAAATACGCATTTTCTAAAATTAACACTAGTTTTTTATAAGAAGCCCAACGTAATTCTAACTGAAGTAAATGGGAAAATTTTCACAAGTTCAAAGGCCACTGAGTGAAATTATATGCATCTACTATAAAAATAAGAAGTATTTAACTTCCCTTAGTTCTTTAGATTTTTGACCCTCTGAGACAGGGCTGAGAATCCCAGGTTCCTCTGAGGCGCCTGAACATTTCTGCCACTTCCTTTCAGCAGCAGGTTACAAGAACTTTCCCACTGTATAAAGGAGAAACCATCTTTCTTAAAGATTCATAGAGCACTTAATTATTCCAGAATAAGAAATACATAACAGATACCTTCAGACATCTGAAGGCACCAAGGTCACTACAAGTCTGAATTTAAGCTCCAAACTCTAGGAGAAGATTAATTAATGGATGAATAATCTGAAATATGGAATTCAAACAACTTTGCCTTTTCTTTAAAAAACAACAAGTAGATAGTCTTAAACAGTTTAACAAATGAACATAAAGATAAAAAAAATCTTACTGTGAATGAGACAACTTAGGCTAAGAAACAAAACTATGCAAAACTGAAGCAGGAACACTTCTTGGAGACTTGTGCTCGAAGCAATTAGGGAGCACAAGCCACAAACCACCATGCATACATTTCAGACAAGTGAGTCAGCTGGTCAGCAAAAGGTCCTATCCACCCTATATACTCTGCACAAGTCTGAATATCTTGAATAGACTGAGCATGTGGAACAATTAAATTAACTAAAGCAGCTTAAATCCCACTGGCTTTCTATAGTGCTTGCCTCCTAAATCATTTAAGCATTTTTGAAAATGTTCCTTATTGACCTAGCACACAACTATTCAGTGACACAAAACTTCGACTGAGAGAGAAAATTCTGTGTCTGGATGTACTTTCAATTCACTGAACAAGGGCACGATTGAGATTTCACAACACAAGTTTGATTACAGTTACAAAGAGTAGAAATATCTGTTGAAGCACAACAAAGTTGTAAAATAACTTTAACAAAGAATGACAAAGCAAGCCTAACAGTCTAATGTACTAAAGTCATCATAATATGGATTTCAAATCACACAGAGATACTAAAGAATGCAAAGCAAGCTTTCTCAGTGCATTAAAAACACTGCATCTTATAAATTCTTATTTAGTTTGTTTAGATTATAATTTCAGTGGAATGACAAAAAAAGCATAAATTAGCATTAATGAAACCCAGTGACTGTATTTAAATTACAAGCATGGGACTCCTGGAATTTGGACTTTCTCTCTCCCCTGGAGATTTTCCAGAATCTTTCCTGTTCACTCCTACATCTGAGGAAGGAAGCTTTTGTTTAGGCAGGATCCTTTGGGAATCATGAACTGAAAAACATTACTTCTTGCTAACAACACCCTAGCAAATCATCTTGATCCTAATGTGACCTACTGTGAATAAACTGTCTGTTTACAATTACTTTCTTTGCCCTGCTAGTTGTGGCAATCAAATAATATACAGTACATACTCTAGCATCAGACTTGCAAATGCAGGAGAGGAACTCGGGATTTTCCAGGTTTCCCGTGAAGTACATGACAGTTTCATGGTAGATTCAAATCATGGTATGAGATTTCTAAAAAGAGTTTTCTGAAATTTCCTAATGCAAACTGTGACATCGCCTTTGCCAGAATATTGATGAGCAGGGATTGCTCAACTAGAGCTCAGTTTCAAGAGGTGTCAGCTCCTACTGCTTTCTTTAGATACATCATTCTTTACTTCAATCTGCATGAATAATGACTGGAAACCCAGCTGCTAAACCAGCTAGTCCATCTGTTACCCCCTGTTAATAAATGTATAATTATGTTCACTCTCACTAAAGAGCTCATGATTCACTAGAATTGTCTTTTGGGGAGACATCTACTGAAGTATATTATGTGCACACATAAATGTGGCCGTGGATCCTACCTTTAGTAGCACACACATATTATTTAGCATCTTTTTGGTATCTCTTCTGCCTGATGATAACATGAACGTGGTCCTTGAGGAGCAAGTTTTCAGTTGAGACTGCTCTAGAAAGCTTAAGAAAATTAAAAGCCAGGGGGCCATAACAAATCCCACTGTCAGTCCAAGATTTTTGCCAGTGACAAAATCTGACCTTTCAATACCTGTCGCTATGATGCTTCATGTTCAGAACATAAATAATCCCAGCCAAAGCATGGCTACCACCAGTCTAAAAATACACAAATTAGATATGATATCACAAATGAATTGGCTGTTTGCCTTACTATAACTGAAAAGATATTTCTCAAATACTATTCAGGTACACAGGTTTTAAAGAGTAAAAAATGTTTCCTCTAGTGCAGTTAGGGTCATTGTTAGGACAACAGTCCTGGATTTCTGCTATCTTGTTTCACAAAGAGAGGACTGATTCAGTGTTTCCAACCCTTTGCTTATCCCAAGTTAATGAAGCAAAACTTCTTTCCTCTTTTCATTTGGTGAAACAAGTCAGTGATTTTCACTGGAAGAAACACTGGATTCCTTTCCTCATATGCCTTGATGTGGAACATCCATGAGTCTCTTTAACATGGGAAGTGATGATTTGTTTCTTAAAACACAATTTCATAGTTCCAGTCATACAACACTTAAGGCAAATAGAGAGCATCTGACGAGAGGCCATATGACTGGGGACTATCTGATTCTATAAAAGTGGATTAAAAGAACGATGAACCAGAGCAAATAACACAGCCAACTAATCAGATTTGTCAGACTCTGCCATGACCACATGACAGGAGATACTAATACACCCACAGACTTTTCTTTATATTCAAGCATCAGGTAAATCACAGTTGAACAAAATCCTCAGAGACATGGAAGTTTCAAGCTGCTCTATAAAGGCCAGTGACCAGGAGCTCTGGGTGAGGTGCAGGTAGCACTGTTTGGCTCCATAGTTGTCTGCATAAAGAAATCTTGGCATCTGACTCCCAGATGCCATTATCACAGACAGTAAATAACAAAATCAATTTAAAAAAATTGTTCCTTGATTGAAGTTAATAGTCAAAAAACATTTTCTGAGTTTTGGGTTTGTTTTTTTTTAATGGGTTGAAGTTTGGTCAAGTTGAGTGAAACAAGACTGACAGCAAGTTAGAGCAATGGGAACAGTTTTTCCTATAACTAACCTTAAAGAAAGCTAGGAAAGCCTTGTTAGTTAAAAACTACTTTTGTCAAACCTGAACTTTCAAAGTGGTTTGAATACACAGGTAATCTGAAATGACAAATTTCTTTACAGAAGAAGATAAACTAGATACTTGTTTCTGAGATGACAAATGTTTTTTTAAAAGACATTTAGAGTCTGTGGAAAATGATGGTTTACCTTCTTGAAATTCCCATATGTCAAGAAATTTTTTCTACTCTGGTTTGCAAATATACTAAGACCTAACTGCAATACTTAAATAAAAAGTATTTACACTCTACAGCTTTCTTAATAAATGTTCGAGATAATAAAAACAAATATTCAGTGGTATTATTTCTTCCATTTAAACCCAAAGTAATTTTTAATGGGCAGTCTAATTGTGCCAGCCTGAACCTGTGTTGACGTTCTTTCTCCAGTCCATCCTGTTTCTTTTACAACCAGAGGCTTACGGGTCCATGCAAACTGCTATCATTCATTTAAAAAGGCCTCCGGTTACTATTGTGTGGCTGTCTAAATTGCAAATACAAGAAGCATCCTCAATATTTTCTATTCAGCATGGGTGGACAAAACTTGAGAGCATTAGGGTGGGTCAACAGAGGAGTTGCATTTATAGTTTAGCTGGGATATTGGTGTTACATTATTTCTACAGATAATATTGCCCCAGCAGATGCTACCATAGGAAGAGCTAATGTACACTTAGTCTTTCAGAGATGCCCTTTACAGATATTCTAGATGGTTCTAGACAATTTACAATATTCTAGACAAGTAAAGGGTTGAGTTTTTCAAGCACTGCCTCCATTTGTTCCTATATAATCACTATGGAAACAAGTTTGAGAAGTGGCACACATAAACCCATTAAAGTTGGCACAAATTATTGCTTTTAATTTTTATTATTTGCCTACGTGAGAAATATTGATGAACAGATTATTGTAAATCCTGAGAAGAGCATTAAAATGATCGATATTTTTTTCTACAGCAGTATGAAAGCAACGGGCATGATCACCGATCATTTCATTGAGTCGGTTTGCACAGTAACATCTTCCTTATTGCTTTATTTTGGACTGCACTAACCTTTAAATCAGCCGTGACAGATTTTTTTCGCAGACATCGCTGGCTGTACTATGAACCGCAGCACTGCGTTTTCAGTAGCGCCCCGAGGACCACCCCGCCTATCTCCCTCCAAATATGCCTTCATCCCCTTTAGAAATTATCCACCTTTAACATCCCGTGACAAATTTGCATGATTCAGCTAAGCTGCTGTCCTAAACCCGGGCAGACGGAGCACCCGCCGTCCGCGCCCCCCCCGGCCGGCCTCCTCACCGCGACGCCGGTTTCCACACAAACCCACCCCGTGCCTCAGCGGGGGCCGGGGCCGAGGAGGGTTCCCGGGGCTGAGGAGGGGGCCGGGACTGAGGGGGGACCCTCAGGCGCCACCATCTTGCCCCCTCACCTCACGGCCCCTCCGGCCGCCGCTCCCTGTCGCCCAGCGCTGCCCCCCTCGCTAACCGACCCGGGCTTAGCCCCTTCCTGCCCCTCACCAGGTGAGGAGGGAGAATTCAGGGGGTGTTTTAGCCTAGCAGGGAGGAGGAGGGAGTCATTTCTGTGTGGGGGACGGAGAGGGGCGAGCCCCGCGGCCCAGCAGCCGCCTTCCCCGCCCGAGGAAGCCGCTCTCCTCTGTCATCCCCCTGACTTCCAGGCACCGGGGCTTTAAAAATAACCGACATGGCGGGGGAATCGCAGCCATGACAGGGAGCCACTCTGCCCCCTCAGCTGCTGCCGCATGGCCTGCTCCCTGCCCCTCTCAGCCCGACTGCCCGCCCGCCGGGCCCGGGTCCTGTCAGCCCCGGCCGCCCTCGCCCCTTCCCGCCGCCTCCCCCCTCCTTCGCTCCCCCCGCCGCCCCCGCCACGCTCCCCCTCCCCCGCGCTGCAGCAGGGGCCGGAGCGGGAAACCCCGTGCGCAGGAACGAGGGGGGGGGGGGGGGAGGAGAGCGGGAGGAAGGAGCGAGGCGCTGTCACGCCGTCAATGGTGCAATATCCTTCCGCGCTCCGAGGGGGAAAAAGTAGTTCCACGTTCCCCTCACCTCGTGGCCCCGAGTGGCTCAGGCACCCCCTCCAGAGTACCTCAGAGAGTGGAGTGAGGGGAATCCCTTGGGAAGAGGGCTCAATCCGGGGGGATTAGTGCCTTTTTCGCTGTGGCGTGAGGCATATATCCATGCGCAGAGCAGAGCGAAACGAGTCCGGCAGCGGGGCGGATATATAAAGGGGGCTCCGGGGAGGGCTTGCCTTTTCAGTTGAGGACAGAGCTGGTGTTCGGAACATGTCAGGCGGCTCCGCGGATTATAGCAGGTATGGCGCGGCATGGGGAGGCCTCGGGCCCCTTCCTTGTAAAGGGGCTCGATGGGCTGGGCGGAGGCGGCCAGGGAGAGGGAAAGAAGCGAGATTGTGGGGGCGGGGGGGGGTGCCTGCGCGCTCGAGACAGCTCTCTGAGGGCGGCTCGGCGCTGCGGTTAGACAGTGCTTGGTGCCCCGGCCCCTCCCGGTTCTAGACGTTTCGGTCCCGTCTCGCCTCTTAGTCGCGGTTCAGCGGGGATTTAGTTCCATTCCTCGGGGTTCGATTTTTCGTTGTTGATTTAATTAGCATCCCCCACCCCTGAAAAAGGGCCATTTTTAATATAATCGCACCCACTGAGCTAAATCGTAATTAAAATGTATTGAGTGCCTTGTTCAGGATTATTTTTTCCCCTTACGATTCTCTTTGCCGCCCCCCCCCCGCCGCAGCCCCCGCTTTCCGCCATTGGTTCGCCCCGGGTTTGCGGGCCCGGCTGTAAGGGCGAGACCATTTTTTTTTTTTCCGGGGAGGGGGGGGGGGAGGGGCGCGGCCCCCCTGGGCGATCGCCCGGCGCCTTCCTCCGCCTGCGCGCAGTGTCCGATTTGCGCAATCCCAGGGGTGGAGCTCTCGCGAGAGTTGCCCGGCGCTGAGGCGGGGCGGGGTGGCGGGGGGGGGGGGGAGAACCGCAGCGGAGCCGGGAGTCCGCCTCCCCCACCGCCCCCCCCCCCTCCCCGCTCCACGCCAGGCGCTGCAGCTGAGCCAGCTTAGAGTGCGCAGCGGCGGCCATTGCCCCGCTCCCTCCCCACAACGGCGGGGCTCGGGGTGCGGAGCCCCGCCTTCAACGGCTGCCTTCCGTGAGGGGGGCGCTGTAGGCTGGGACGGCACGTCCTTGTCTTGCCGGCTGGGTTTTTGGGTTTTGAAATAGGTAAGGTTTTTATTCATCGGGGATTGAGCCATGTTTGGTTTTTTGTTTTCTGGTGGGTTTTTCTACAGTCTGAAGGTCCCCGTGAGCCTCGCTGTGGCTTGAAGGCTTGGATGATCTTTTGTCACATTGAGAGCTGAGGGACTTGGGTTAGTGGCACCCAAGCCGGTGGGGAGAGGGTAGGGGTCCCTCCGTTGCCAAAACATCAACGCACCTGCTAGAATGATCTGTCACGGGTTCCAGATATGGCTTTTGGCAGCCAAGGTGTCAGCTCGCTTCTGCATGTTAGTTGCTACTGTGTTAACAGCTTGTTCTGTTTGGTGACAGAGACCATGGCGGCCCAGAGGGAATGGACCCCGATGGTGTCATTGAGGTGAGCACATGTGAACTGACTTTTGAGAATTTAATCACTGATGGAGATGGGTGTTGGATTTAATATTTTTTTATTTTTCTTCTTCATTACAGAGCAATTGGAATGAGATTGTTGACAACTTTGATGATATGAATTTAAAAGAATCCCTTCTAAGGGGCATTTATGCTTATGGTTTTGAGAAGCCTTCAGCTATTCAGCAGAGAGCTATTATTCCATGCATCAAAGGTATGCAGGTGATTCATTTGTTGATACCAACATCGGATAATTAAGAAAGTGTTGCAAAATGCATTTGCTGTTTTATTAGTGTGCGATGATACCTATTTTTAGTAATTACTGAACAAGTGATATGATGGCACACCATCTTTCGGGACTGACCTGAAATGGAGAGAACTCTTAATACTGATCACTTATTTCAAAGGGAATAAAATAAAACTAAAAACATGAATGACCTGTGTGGGAGCAGTAAATGTGTATCCTACTTTTTTTAGGGTATGATGTGATTGCTCAAGCTCAGTCAGGTACTGGCAAGACAGCCACATTTGCTATTTCCATCCTGCAGCAGTTGGAGATTGATCTCAAGGAGACCCAAGCACTAGTATTGGCCCCTACCAGAGAACTGGCTCAACAGGTATTGATAGTGTAGTTAAAAAAAAAAAAAAAGCTGCTTGTGTGTTGCATAGGTTTCAGGTTTCACAACTGTGAGACAATAAACAGACTACTTAAGGGGCTGTAACTAATCCATTCAGAACCCTTTTTGTGTTGAGTAATGGGGGTTATAAACTGGCTTCTGTCCCACAAGTTCTCTGCTTGCTTGAAAAGTCGAGTTGATGCACGTGGAGGGTATGCTGGGGCAGGGATGCAGGAGCCAGCTGCTATGCTGTGTATAGTTCTGAGGGAGCATCTTCAGCAGAAAAAATACAAGATATATTATTAAAGCACAGCGTTCTGAGTGGAAACAAAACATACTTTTTGGAAGCTATTTGAACTTGCGTGCAGTTGTGCAACATGAAAACTGCAGTGCGCATGTGGTCACTTCATTGTTTTTGTATTTTTGTGATGTTTTCTTGACTGTTAATGCATGTCTACTTCACCTTCAAGGCTTGGTATTCTGTTTTAAGAGTGGGAGTGTTTAACAAAACTTATAGGATACTTAATTTTTTAGGATGAATGTATATCAATAATGTGGGGTCTTAAGATGAAATATTGAACAGAACTCAAAATAGACTAAAAACTATTATATACAACTTCCTGTCTTTTTCAACTAGAATATACTGAGATGCCAGTGCTATAGTGGAGATTGTTATTGAAGGTAAAGCTAAACATACTAAATCAGACAGGAAAGAAATCTAAAAAGAAAAACCAACCCAAACAGATCAGTGGAACAAGAACCTCTGATCAGAATGTTTAGCCTTTCTTCTACTCTGAAGACACTAGTGAGGTGAGGCTTGTTTTGAAGCCTGGCATAGCAGTGTACTTGTATGCTCTTTCATGAACTTTCTGCAAGTGCTTAACATGCAGGCCTTAACAGTTGAGAACTTGTTCACTTCTGGAGGCCGTGCATTTAACTTAATAATAGCAGGTGCATGGTAGTCCCTTCTTTAGCTAGTTCAACTAGTAATGACAAAAATTTTTAACTAAGTGCCCCTCTGACTTGAGATTTCTAGTGAACAACTTGAATAACAAGCAGTTGGGCAAAACCATTGGCAACTGTCAATTCTAACCATAAGAGCTGCATAGTCCTAGTTTGCTCTCTTAGCTTCCAAAGTCCATAAGCACCAATGATAACAGGGCTTAATCTTTAGTGTACCAGGAACTACTACTAATGGAAGGGTTTTATTTTAGATTCAGAAGGTAATTCTGGCCCTTGGAGACTACATGGGAGCAACATGCCATGCTTGTATTGGTGGTACAAATGTTCGCAATGAAATGCAAAAACTTCAGGCTGAGGCTCCGCACATTGTGGTTGGAACTCCAGGGCGTGTGTTTGATATGTTAAACAGACGCTACCTTTGTAAGTATGACTTAATTTTGCTCTTGATAATTTTCGAATATGAATTTCACATGCAGGAAGAGCTTAAGTAATGCATTTGCTGTCAGTGCAGAGACTTGTACTGCAAAGCTTAGTCCTAAAGGAGAGTGACATTAATAAAAGTATTTGGTGTGTTTCTGAAACTTGATGACATACTCCTTTTTTTTTTTTTAATAGCACCTAAATGGATCAAAATGTTTGTTCTGGATGAAGCTGATGAAATGTTGAGCCGTGGATTTAAGGATCAAATTTATGAGATCTTTCAAAAATTAAGCACAAACATCCAGGTAAAAAAAAAACCTTTCACATAGTTAAATTGGATGTAGATTTGGTTACTGTGTAGCTGAGAACTGGTGGTGTTGGGTGCATGCTAACAACCCAGTAATACATTTTAGGTTGTGTTGCTGTCAGCTACGATGCCAATGGATGTGTTGGAAGTGACCAAAAAGTTCATGAGAGATCCCATACGTATTTTGGTGAAGAAGGAAGAACTGACTCTGGAGGGTATCAAGCAATTCTACATTAATGTTGAAAGAGAGGTTGGTGTCAGTTGTACTTGCTCTGGCTGGAGTAGTTAAGCTAAAGTTCTCTTACCTTCTTGTTAAAGCACTGTGCTAAAATTACAGAAACCAAGGTTGAGCTTTGGTTTCTGTAGTAATGCTAGTAGAGTACACGCAAGAAGAAGAAAAACTATGCACTGGATCAAAAATGACGAGGGTGGACCTCTTTCTTAATGTCCAGTGTCCTGTGTCTTAAGATTTGGTGCAACAGTTGATGCAGAAATTTTGCTTAGTATCTTGTTCCCACTTCTCGGGTCATACTGAATATAATATAACTGCACACTAGAGCATGCTTAATTGGTGGTTGCTTTCAAGTGTTACTCCTTTTTTGAGATTTGTGTTATGTACTGAACTGTCAATGGTGTGATGGCATTTCCTGATCTTTTGTTCTGTTCAGGAGTGGAAGCTGGATACTCTTTGTGATTTGTATGAGACACTGACCATTACACAGGCTGTTATTTTCCTGAATACAAGGAGAAAAGTAGACTGGCTTACAGAGAAGATGCATGCCAGGGACTTCACAGTCTCAGCTCTGGTAAGAACTGATACTTTCACATAACTTCTGAAATGCCATGTACATGCTGAAAAACAAATAATGAGCTATATTTGAGTGAAAAGCAGGAAAGTTATAATATAGCTGTGCGGTGCTGTATTATCGTTCCCCCTGCTTAAAGAAAAATGTTCCTCCTATCCGTACCTGCTTTGTTCCATGGCAGGTAGGGACGCTGGGCTTCATACATCACTTATTTTTTTAAAGGATATTCCAGTCTGTTGGAACTGTAGTAATTACAAGTTTTTTTAACTCCACAGCATGGTGACATGGACCAGAAGGAACGGGATGTTATCATGAGAGAGTTCAGATCAGGATCAAGCCGTGTCCTGATCACCACTGACTTGCTGGTGAGTATGATCTTAACACTGAACACCTTTCTGTTAAAATCTGCTGCCAAAAGCTTCATAATTCAGTGAAGGTTCTTGTAGCCTGAACTATTTGGAGCTTCTTGGAAGAGTAAAGACTACGCTCCACTATGGACTACACAGTTGTAGTTCATCACTAACCATGTGGTCGACAAAAGCACAGGATAAATAATGTAACCTGAAGCATGTGACTTGCATTAAAGACTCTATTGCTTTTCAGGCTCGTGGCATTGATGTGCAGCAAGTGTCATTGGTTATAAATTATGACCTGCCGACCAATCGTGAAAACTACATTCACAGGTTAGTTGGCTCTAAACTCTAGTTGGTGTGCCACACTGAATGTTGTGTCCTGTACAGAAATCAGCACAGATCCTCACCTGTTTTTCCCTTTAGTCTTTGCCAGTAACAGGAGGTGTTATGCATCCATTCATACAGTAGTAACTGCTAAAAAGCTAGCAGGAAATAAAACTAGTTGTGGTTTTTGCTTTTTTTTAAAAAAAAAAAAAAAAGCCCTGACTTGCATAGCTATGGTTCTGAAATGAGGGAGGAGCAGAGCTTTTGGACAATAAAACAAAGCAGTGGGAAAACTTAGATGTGTGGTGAGTTCAGTGATGGCTGATCATTCTTTTCTGAGCTCTGGGGTAATTGCCATCTACTGAACTACCTTTTTTGTCATGTAGGCTGTGGAGTGTGATACAAAAGCCATTAGTGGCATAGCATCTTGACAGCAATGTTGGCTCAATCTGAAGGTCCTAGCTAATCATCAGTTGCTGCTGCTGCTCAGTGACTAGACCGTAATAGTCTTGGCAAACTAGTTGTATAGGACTGCCTTCACTTCTGGAGGCCCAACTGTGGTTTTGTGTGCCTTGTTTGCTCTTGGTGGCTCATCTTACGGTGGGATTCTGTTGTCTGTGGTATGTGTCTTCTGGTAGCAATTTGAGTTTTGTTTCCCTAGGTATAGTTAACTGCTTCTAGTGACTGTCCCTAAATTAAGTAAACCGTGCTTTGTTACTTGGTGTAAAAAAATACAGGAGTCGATAGCAGCAGTTGATGACACGAGATGGTGCTCAGAAACGGCGTTGACGTAATTTAGGACGTGGATTCGTAAGCGGCACAGTTTGCCTAAAGAGCGAGTCGGTATTTATATATTTCTTTTGTCATGATTATTCACTAAGTTTTGTGAGCCATTTTTGTGTATTTAGCTCTTGCTGACTAGGTGCTTTATTGTGCAGTCTGCAGGAAGGTAGAACTGGTGGGTGTAACAGAACTGTTCTGTGATGTGTTAGTGGCTGATTTAGGCTTACACAGAAATGTTGAGCTTGGATTTTTCTGTTTAAAAAAAACCCAAACCCTAAGTTTTCCCACTGGAAACAGTTATGTTGAATTAAAATTCTCGAGTGTGCTGTTCCATGTTAGTGGATGTAATGGGATTAACTTAGGAACAGTCTCAATTTTGAGCAATAGCTTATCTTTTGGATGCCACATGCTTGGGATTGGATGCATGTGGTATGGGTGTGTTAGTTGAATGGTGGGGAGGGAGACTGAGCTGGGACTCCATACATACCACAGTACTCGGCCATTAAATAAAGATCTTACTTTGCAGCCAAAAGAGTAACCTTTTCTGTTCTGCTACTCTCTATAGGATGGACACTTCTGTACTCTTGGCACTAACTGCTAGTTTCTCCTGACCAGATGTGACTTTGGTAGCAGCTAGTCTAAATACAGCCTAGCCTGGCCAGTGGCAGATAAAAGAGCAGCAGTTAATGAATGGATCTTGCAAACATTTAAAGCAGATTAGTTAACTTGTGTGTAAATGTGTTTTCTTTTTGTGCAGAATTGGCCGGGGTGGTCGTTTTGGCAGAAAAGGTGTGGCTATAAATTTTGTCACTGAAGAGGACAAGAGGATCCTGCGAGACATTGAGACTTTCTACAATACTACAGTGGAGGAGATGCCGATGAATGTGGCAGATCTCATTTAATCCCTGGGATGAGGTGGTTTGAATGCAGTGCTCGCTGTTGCTGAATAGGCGATTCACAACGTGCATTGTGCTTCTTTCTTTGGGGATATATTGAATCTTGTCTCAATGCTCATAACGGATCAGAAATACAGATTTTTGATAAGCGAAGCGACTTTCTGTCGTGAGCTCTTGTGGGGAAAGCCATTGGCTTTATCCACTTTAGGGTTAGACTGTTGGGGTTGGGTGGAAAGTCATGGGGTCTGTAAATTTTTTCTTTATTAGAAATTTATTTCCTAGTTCGATAGAAGTGGTTGTATTAGATGTTCTTTATCATTTAATAATTTACTTATGGACTAAAAGATATAAGTGCTGTATAAAGTCAGCCAATTATGTTAAACTAGCCTACCTTCCTTTATTGTATGTACTTACACTTCAGATTGAATTGGAAAGGCCTTTCAAAATCTCTAAACTTTTATAAGAGCATTAAAATGCATTTTTGTTTCATATGTATTTATTCAATAAAGTATTTAATTAGTGGTAAGTGTGATCTGGACCCTGTTGCTAAGCCCCAGCAAGCAAGCAATCATACTATTGTCTTAGTTAGGGTTAAACCCAGTAAAATTTGCCATATTGCACATGTCTTAATGAAGTTTGAATGTTCAATAAAATACTTCTATATTCACTTAAATTGTAAATAGTTGCTTCTTGGTTGGAGGGGTGTCTTGCTTCTAGGGGAGGGTGATGGCAGCTGTCTGACTTCACTACAGCGTGGAAGGTGTCAGCTGCTGTAAGGGTTCCCTCAGCAGGCGTGTTTGTGGTCAGTGGCCAGAGCTCCTGGACTTCATCAGTTTGTGGCTTCAGCTGGTTCTCAGCTTTGTCAGAAGGTGCAGGGGCTGGTTTTGGAGTAGTAAAGGGTGAGCTTGAAGTGCCAGAGGCTGTCCCTGTGTGGCACAGCTCATGGGTGATGGACATGTGTCCATAACACTTGAAATACCCTTTCATCAGAGTAGAAAATGGCTGCTTAATAATCAGTACTGACTTGATTAAAAAGCCCCCTGCCTGCATTGTTCATGCTTACTACCAGCCCAAGGTGGCTTTTTTTTTACTGCATTCAGGAGGGTGGGGCAGTACAGGAAATGGAAGGTTAAAGTAAACAATTCAACAGCTGTTCAAAGGAGCATCTATGAAACTCGAGACTCCCCCAAAGATGCTCAGCCACCCTAGAAAACTGTTCTTTAAACAGCTAACAAACAGCTTTAAAAACTGCTTTTGTGAGCAAGAGTGGAAAATTGGGAAAATCTAAGCACCTTCAGAACATCAGATGCCCTTCACCCTGCATTTTTTCTCACTTAGTGTAGCTTGGGTGAAATAAGTGTGTTGCAATACATTTAGTAGTGATTTTTTTGCAGCATTTAATGCTAAAGGGTCTGATACAAGATGGAGGTGGCATGGGACATGCTCCCTCAGGAGCTTGGTTAGCCTGAAGCTTTATGTGCAGTAAGGATGTGATCATTTTGCTAAGTCAACACTTCAAAAACAGAGCAACAGGGGCTGGAAGGAACCCCTTGCCCTTTCTCTGCTTTAGCTGCTGCTGACTAAGTATACACTCATTTTTGATGCATTTACCTTTCTGTATGTAAGCCTATAACAAAGAACCCCAAAGCAGGAGCATTACTGGCCCCTCAGCAGCTAGAGATCTCTTTAACCTAGTGTAAAAAAAGAATAAAATATTCCAGCATGAGCTTTTCTAACTGCTAAGCAGTCCTTTTATTGCAAAAATCAGTACAAAAGTACAGAGGTCCCTGGCTCTCAGAACCTCGGCCACCCATAAACCAAAAAGCTGCTCTACTCTGCTGCCAGCCACTGCCGGTGGAGCTGTTACGTGTTCTGTGTGAGCTGCTGCATCACGAGGGCACAGAGACTCATGAGCTGCAAGTATTCATCAGCACCATCTGCCAAGCATTTGTCTACTTCCTGCAAAGAGAAGAAGAGAGAAGGTAAAACTCTCTTAAAATGGTGGTGCTGAAGGCAGCTGTCTCTTAGGTTACAATGGTGAACACCAAGATGAAGTTTGCCAACTGTTGACTTAATTGCAACGACTTCTCCAGTGGTCACATATCACGTACCCATCACACCAAACCAGGAAGAATGGCCTCCATCTTCTTAAGGAGGCCAAGGCGTGACAGGTTCCATACAGGAAGGGATACACCATTTGCTCTGCAACTAACTGCTGGGAGCATCACTCTGCAGGTCATCAACATTATCTGCCTTTCTTCAGTGAATTTAGCAAAACCTCCATCACAGCTGTCTTGTCTTCCTGGTCAAAGTTTAGCAAGTTCGTTAACTCTTTTTTTGGAAAGGTGTATTTTACACACCAGAATAAAAACTTACGTTTTGCACCTCCTAGGGTTTTTTAGGTGCTGACTTAATCTTGTCTTATTAAATAAAAAAAAACCCAAAAAACCAAACCACAAACATCTTGCTTGAGTCCCATTAGAACAATATAATATGCCTAATAATTCACTTAACTGTATTTCAAGTCTTTCTCATGAAATTTCTCAGGACAAAAATTTAGGTTCTACCAAGAAACACTCAGAACTAAAAATAAATCATTATGTATACTTCTTGGGAGAGACAGTGCATAAACAAAAAATTAATCAGTGGAGATGATTAATTTTTTTTTAACTCAAGCTACAGACTTACCGCAAGTTTCTCAACAATGACAGATTTCTGCTTGTCACTGTAATCTTCGCTCTCAACAACAGTATCATGCAGCTGGTTTACAAGCTGAGCAACAGCATACCCTTCATTAATGAGATTCTGTGTCCGGGAAAGAGGAAAATGGAAATGATTTAGCAGCAGAAACACCACAAACTGGAAAACCAATCTGAAAAATTTTGTCCGAGCTGAAAGACTGTACTGAAATTTATTATGGAACTTTTAAATTTTATAGGACAAGTCAGTAGTCCGTATACAGTCCAGCATCCTACCTGACAGGGATCTGAAGTGAGCACCTAGGAAACACTGCAAGAGCACAGCAGGCATATAGCAATTACTTTGCCCAAATATTCCAGCTTCTGACAATTTACACCTCGGGGGATTTTGTGCGCTAGAGACATTTTAAGCATTTAACAACCTCCACTGAACCTGTCCAATTGTATTCTAAAATTAGGAAAGCTTAGCATCCACAGCATCATGTGGCAGTTTCACAGCCTTCACATTTTAAAGTGCCACCTACTTTGATTTATTTTCTTCATCTGGTAGTTGCTAGCCTTAGGCATACAGAGATCTGTAAGGCCAAAGCTTTTTTAGTAAAATATAAGCCATGGCAACTAAAGATAGCTTGCTTTTTTTTTTTTTTTAAATCAGTAATGCCCAGTTACAAAACCAGTAAATATTAAGAAGAGTAGTCCATGAAGACATTTAGGCAGGGAGAAATTTATGAAAAATGAGTTGGTGCAACCTTATTTTTCTGTACAGCAAAATATACACCCGTGCTTTACAGAAGTATGCATTTCAATTGTGTCAACTGCATATTGAGCACTAGTATTTGAAACAAAACCCCACCATAAAATGCCGACTCTAGAAACTGGAGAACAGTTCCAAACTACTACATTCGATTAGATCATGGTTTGAAGAAAGACTATACCAGCTCTAAGGATTTAGAAGATCACCTCTTAAGATCAACATATTTTCAGACATCACAGTAAGTAAATGTGAAAGTGTAAGATAGTGGCATTCTCACAAATCCTGGCATAACAATTCTAAGATCTGCTGCAAGTTTACAGGAGAATAAATCCAGACTCAAACCCAGAGGTCCTGCCCAAAAACTATCCAGCGAGGCTCAGCCAAGTAAAAAGCAGGAGGCTGACCAATATTGGCTTTTTTCATACAGGCGTGGAACATTTCACCAGAAGGGAGAATGGTACTATGGCATCCTCCCCTCTGTCAGGGACAACTCCTTGATTTGAAATCCAGTTCAAGACTGTCTGAGCCTCCTTTAAACTCATGAGATTAGGAATTCCCCATTCTTCAAGAGAGTAAGAACCTTTTCTGTATTAAAGAAAATAAATCCACTTCTATACCAGTAGCTTGTGCCTTCTCCAGCAAGATCTATTTTAAGTCACTGCAGTTTGTAAGACAATCACTAGTTTACTGCAAGATTCACATGAAATACTTTAAAACTGAAGACTTACTACAGCTTTATTCAGATACTTCTGATCTAACACAGTTTCCCATGTAATGAAGAAAGTGACTAGTCCAGAGACTAGTCCAGTCCACTGAAGACACAGTCCTAAAGGCCTGAGCCAAGTGTCTTGCTAGAAATTCCTACTCTGCCTAATTCAGCCTAACAGCTCCACATGTCAGCAGTTTAACTCAGGAGAAAGCCAGAGTCACAGTGGTAGGGAATCTTATTTGCAGCTTTGACAGCTCTTCCTCAGCAAGGAAAGATCAGAGTACTAACTGGTAAAAGACACATGTTCTGAAACGTGCATCCTAACTGACCTGAGGCCAACCGTTCTTCAGCTGCAGCCCAGCAACAAAGGATTCACAGGGCAGTGACCTAGAAAAATATCCAGGCTAGAGCACTAAGAGGACTCTACCTTTGCCAGTGTTTCCAGTTTCTCAAATGAACCACTCTGGCAGACAGATAGCAGTTCATCAGTTGTTTCTTTAGGGATGACCTGTAAGAAGAAGTTACATTTCTTAACTTCAACTTTGTAAACTTCAATTTTAAGTTGATGCTTATGGTAACAGATACAAACTGCTTATGAAGGAAGCCATTTTAGTATTTCATTCCTCTACACACCCAACCACTTTCAAGCCAGTATATAAGACACACTAGCTAAATTTTAAGAGTGAGAGCAAGGCTGTAATATTTGTCCTATATTGGTGATACTAAAATAAAAACTATATAACGATAGTGAATTGTCAAAGTCACCTTCATAAATCCAACACACAATCATTTATTCAGGACACTAAGTGGAGGACCTACTTCAACAATTAGATCAGCCAATGCTTTCTGTACCATTCGACACCTAAGCAAAACAGCAAATCAGTTTTCTCTCCAGTGATGCACCAGGGACACACAAAAAAAGCCCAATGCAACAAGATCAGACAATACATCAGAAGAAAAAAAGTTGACATGCAATTATTTAGCTCTGAGCAGAAAAGCACTGCCCACGTTCTCCCCTCTACTCACTCCTGTCAGTTGAGGGCCTGGACAGTTCGGTTTCAAAGCTTCTGTATTAATCTTTTGTACTAAGGTCACTCCAGGATCACAAAAGTTATGTACAACCAAGAACTTGAAGTCTTTATGAAGACGTAAAGTTGGGTTCCTTTGGTTTAAACAAGCATTATTCAATAATGGAATTTCATGCTTCTCTTTCCTATCATTACAGTCAACTTGTCAGGTTTCTTAGAAACTGAGATTTACAGATAGCTGTAAGTGAAATCCAGCCCTTTTCTACAACTAGATACACAAAACTGAACAATTAGTTCACTGAGAAAATTGTTTAAAACTATTCTGTAAAACATGCACAGTAGCAATTGCCTCTGGTTCCATCAAAATGAAAACCTCACAACCCTTAGAATTAGCTATGGTAGTAGCACCTTCAAGGGAAGTGTGTCCATCATTAAAGCCCATTTAATTTTCAGCTCCTCAACTCCTAATCTCACATTTCTTTGTTTATGGGTAAGTATTTTGCTGCTATAGGAACACCTTCACACAAGTTTTATTAAATGCATTTCCTCTCAGGTTTCTCCTGTCCTTGTCAGTATTACCTATGTCATTCTAGAAGAAATCACTGCTATTTTGTTAAAAAACAAATTCTACACAGATCCTTGAAGAGACACTGTCACTGTGAACATTAAGTTGAAAATGAGCTGCTACTGGAAGTCATTCCCCTGTGGTGTTTTCAAACTATATATTGCAACGATCTATACTTATGTACACACACATATATAAAAGCACCAAAAAGATGTTCCAGTCTACTCTCCCACAACAGGCAATACATTTTGCATTCGTGGACAGAATATTTCAACTTCAGTTTGAATTATAAGACTATTTTACAGTTTTCCTTGACTTACAGAATAAGTTGCTAGAAACTTGCTATGTAGTAAGTGTACAGAATCAGGCAGTCTATAAAATTCTGGTGGACAATGTATCGGTACCATACTGCAATACTAATGGGTATAAAACAATTTTTTTAATCAAACTTAGAGCAAAGGTAAATACAGGTAGCAAGCAGACTTACTACAAAAATGCTTTTCAGACTAATTACAGAAGAAACTGTAAAGCATAGCTTACCCCAGCAATTTCAGTGACTATCTTCTCTGTGATCTCTTTCCCACCCATTAGGCGAGTGGCACTTTGAAGAAAAGTAATTGCTTTTCTTAAGTCCCCTTCTGACACTTTAACAAGGTACGATACTGCCTGAAAGATGATGTCAGAAAATGCCAAGTTATATGTTCACTGTTAATTAAAATCCAGTACACTTTCTCAGCACATTGATTTTAAAACATCAAGTAGTGCCTAAAGCAGATTATCACAGACAGGCACAATACACAAGGTACAAAGCAACCTCTCAGTAATATAAATGTGTGCTGGCAATTTTGGAATGAAGCATGGTTTAATGCAAGTATACTCAGCACAGAACAAAAAGCCCTATAGTTTTGCTTCAGTTTTCCCTAGTGGACATTCCCTGGTTTTAGGAAGACTCTTAAAATTCATCCCATCTATGGAAGGAAGATAATACCTAAATGAGTTTTTATACTGTATTTAATAAAATTGAGCAGTCTGGAAAAGTATCTTGACTTAGCCCCTTTCACTGCAATGCAGTTATGCACTGGATTAAGGAATAAAGTTACATGGCAACCATGAAGTTACCTCACTGCTGATTTTCACATGTTCCTTCTCAGAAACGTCCAATAGCCTCTGCTGTTGGATTTTGTCTGACAAAGGCTTGAAGCGGAATTTGGAGCATCGAGATGTTAAAGGTTCAATTATTCTGAAAGAAAGGAAGGTAAGTGTTTGGTAAATGAATGCATGGGTGAAGTTCATACAGATATCACGGCAGAAAAGGGCAACATAACTGTAAAACTGCAACACTGTAAAAAATTAGTTGAAACCTAAACATTGTCTTCAGTCTTGTATTCACATAGCTAGATCTCTATTCACTGAAAACTATGAAAACTAGGTATCAACCTCTTGGTGCGGGGAGGGGGGGAACCAAAAAAGTCTAGAGTACAGGAGGGGCAACAAGTCCAAATAAGCAACAAATTTGACACATACCTGCTGATGTAGTTACAAATAAGGCAGAAACGTGTTGTTTTAGATTCTTTTTCCATTGTGCGTCTTAAGGCTGCCTGGGCTGCTGAAGTCATTGAGTCTGCTTCATCCAGGATTACAATTTTAAAAGGAGGACAAACTTTACCACTGAAAGACAAGAAATCTGTTAACCAGGAGACATGCAATGTATAGACAAAGTAAAAAAAAAAAACCAACCAACCAAACAACAAAAAACCCCACTGCAAATAGCAAGTTATATTTTACTTAAGTATTTATACCCAATAAATAGAACATATTCAGAGGTTCAATTTTTTTTTATTATTTTTAGATAAAGGACTAATATTTGTAATATTTATAATAAAGGGAGGGGACGACTGGGTTCCCACAGAAAGACTGGCACTTGAATACTGCAGAAGTCATCTAAAATACGTGCTCTTGCTTTAAGTTTCTTCTTTGAACAACTAATGCAGCTCTTCTTTTTACAGGCTTCCTGATTCCCTGAACTTCAAAGAACACTGCAACAGACTAATTTCAGTACACAAGACCATTTCTTGCCAGATAGACCTGGCATGCAGTTTCTTCCCGCTATTTCCACAATCTGTTTTTTCCACATATACAGCTTCACCTGCACAGGGCTTCTCACCACCTAACACCAGAGTCTTGTTAGCATCTTATAAACTAGCACCCATCTTGTATGAGATGCTGCAGATTAGAAGTACTAGACAAGTAACTTCCAGCACAATTTACCCAAAGAAGCTTTCCTATGGTAGTCAGACAACATTTGCAAAGGCAACAATGTATCACCACATCTAGAAGGCTTGATCTTTTGGGGTTTTCCCTGTCTGCCTCTCTCTAACAGCACTAGTAAAAGCTCCCCCCAGGTATTCAAACTCTAAACATGAAATTACATGAAGTCAAAGCTTAGCCAAAGCACCGTGTGTATTGCAAACTTCTGGGCAGTGCTGATCCATCATTTATATTAGAGTTATAAAGTTAACCTAAACAAAACCAACCATCTGCTTCGTCCTAAGCAAGAGGGGTTTGATCCAGCACTTACTCTGAACGGCTTCCAGATGCAGTTAGCTGAGCAAAAGCCTTCACTTTTTCCCGAATCACTTGTATTCCACGCTCATCAGAAGCATTTAACTCAAGGACTCTTTGCCGGAATAATTCAGGCCTGCAAAATTTTTATTACAACATGTATCACTAGAAGAGTTAGCAGCTAACATTATAAAGTATATCAACAACCCTTCTAGCCTTTTTGAATGGCAAGTATTATCTTTGCCAGCATTACTAAATAACATACTTTGTTAAAAGACAGTTAAGTTGAGATCATTAAATGTTAGGTATGAATTTCCATTAGCTATTTTTACAATTGCCTCCCAGACTGCAGAAAACAATTAAGTGTAAAATTACATCAGTTAACAAGGAAAAAAAGTAGGAAGTTGGCTTCATAAGTTCAGAGCGCTATATTATATGCCTTTCTACTTATACGTTGTAAGCAATGTGGAAGAACCAGTAAAATGCCCAGATAGAGTCACTGGCAGTGTTCTGTCATTGCAATACTACCGGAAAGAAATACCTAGAAAGTATAATACAAACAGTAAGCAGCAGTACTATACAGCAGCACCTCTGATTAAAAAAAACAAAGAAACAAACAAAAAAACCAGTGGATTTAAGTTCTGGGAATTCAAATGGACACACAATGTGGAGTTGTCTTCCTACTATTAAACTAGAAGTGGTTTCCTCCAAAAAACAACATGAGCCAAAAATTAAAGATGACAACTGAAGGCCAGGGGGAGGTACTAAAGTCGACATTAGATTTGATCATAATATCAAACCACCTCCTCATCCATTTTTTGTTCATGGGTGACTGAATTCACAACTCAAAAACTCCCAAGTGTTACAAGTGAGTTGATGAATGTACACAGGCTGAATTTTAGTCTAACTCCCAATATTACTTCCAGACGCAATTCAATGGTGCGCAATAGAAAGATTACAATTCAGACATTTTATGAAGTACTTTGAGATCTGTGTGTAGCTAATAACTTACTGAATATACCATTAAAATTGGAATTCCTTTACAAAGGTCAGTTAGCCATTTTTCATACTCTTTGCTATAGGGTTACATGGCTGCTAGTCTCAAGTGTATTAAGTCTATATTGATAACAGAAATCAATGACTTGTGACAGAACAAATAAGAAAGAAATCTCATGTTAGTGCCAAATTAGAATGTAAAGATATTCCTGAAAAAGACCTAGAAGCTACATCAGAACAGGCAATGACAAAAGGCACTCCGTCACGTGATTAGAAGTCATATGATCATTGGTTACACCAAAGCAACTTGATTCCAGCTTACCCATAGAGTTCTCTAGCAGCTGCCAAAATAGTGGAAGTCTTTCCAGTTCCAGGTGGGCCATAGAACAACAGATTGGGAAGCTGAAACAGCAGGGCACCATTTTTAAGAAAAGCAAATAAACAAAACAAACCACAAACAAGAAAACCTACTGAAAATCTGAGCTCCTAATAGAACAGAAACTATCTACTCCTCCTGGTAAATAATACCAAGTCTCTCACTTCTAGGTCATTGCACATAGTGCTCTAAAAGGAGGACAAACAGTTGCTGTTTATAACACTGCATGAACAAGTTGTTATTTGGTGGTACCATCACATGGTCTATCAAAATTGATACTTCAATTTATATCTTATTTTGATATATTCCCTCCAGGTCACGTCTGAGATCACTAAAGCTTATAGAACTTACTGTTATGACTGCAGTGACATGCAAATGTATCCAAGGATGCCCTTCAAATAGTCTGGATAATACTAGCAGTGAGTTGTGACAAAAATCTGTCACAGGTTAACTATCCCTTACTTTCTCAGCTCCCCAGACTGCCTTTTCAAGCCATGCTGTGAATTCTGTGCTGCCATTAACTTCACTGCAGTAAGGTAGCTTTGAATGCCTGCACTATACTGCAGTGAGTGCAATGCAGACATAACCTAACACTAATCACAGAGATGCTTGCAACAACCGACTGGAAAGCATAGTGCTGGCGAATTTCTACATACATCCAAGGATTTTTCAAAGGAAGAGACCAGTGGAATTTCTTAAAAAGAATAGGTTAACTGCTCCTTCAAATAATTTAATTAATAATCTCAGCATGAAAAATAGGAATGCATTAAAGAAATATGCTGACACAGGAAGATCAAAGCAGCACAGCAAAGACTGCAGTAATAATTATAGGATGACATTTAACAGCACAAAGCATAAAATCTCACAATTTGAGAATATAATTAAATATCTGCTAGACATCTGGAATTCATTAGCTCGAATAAAATAAAAGCTGACTGTTTTGTCTGTCAGTCAGAGGAACAGTGTAAGCTTGTGTAACACTGTGGCCCTAGAATGTGCACTTTCAATACAGATGAAAAATTAATGCTAATGGGGGCTAATAAGACTTCCACACACAGTTCAGGTCACCCTTAGTCAAGGATGATGAATCCAAACCGGGAAAGGTGATTAAATGAGTGAAGAGCCTATCTTATGAGAACTGACTTTCATTTTAAAAGGTTTGATTTAGTTAGCTCAGCAAAACAAAGCTGAGAGGGAATATGACTGATGTCCCTATCAGAGCAATGCAGGGACACAAAACAAAGTTGGCATAAACCAAATTTCCGTAAGTTAGCCATGCTAAATTTTGGTTGAAATCAAGCTTTCTAATTAGCAAAGGAATGATAGCTTTCTATACTACTATTTCAAGTAATCCCCCTTACGAATTATCAGGTTGTACTTTAAAACTGCTGCTTTTGACAGCAGGGGATGTTCCAGTTCTACATTCTCAGAACAAGACTCCAAGAGTCCCCTCCTATCAAAAAGACAAACCTCTCAGTCTGACTTGATTTCCAGCCCTTCCTTAATAAATGTTCTGGTTTTAAAAAGAGTCAACTAAAATTAGATTAGAGAATTTTATGCTGAACATAGCAGGCAATGCAGACAGAATGGGAACAGCAAAACCAAAGACATCCAAAAGCAGAGAAAAATACAGGAGTACACAATCCATAATCAGAAAATGAAATAGACACAGAGCAGTTTGGTAACAAGAATCCCATTTTAACAACTAAGATAAGACACAGAGAACAGATTCAACTGTGTACGTACTGTAAAAGTACAGATTGAAGAATTTCGATCTTTAATCAATTTATAGTAAATAAATCCATTTCAAGTTTTGCCTGCTCTTTCTGCCAATCATTCGTCGCTTATTTCCCTAGTTACTAAAAAGTAAACAGCATCCAGTACTAACAAATGTTTTTTCAAGTTTAATTAGCTACCACAACATCATTATCCCCCTATATTTTTTAGGAGAGCTCCAGGGAGAGGAAGTGTTTACTGAATGACAGCTGAAAATTCATCAAAAACCATGTTAGGTTAGCACCCTGGAAGGGTAGACATTTTTGTGGAGATTTATAATTTCATGCCTCTGTGCTAATACACACTCTACTAGTTCTCATTACAAGCATTAGCAGGTAAAAAGTTTTAATAAGACTCTGTTTCCTAATTCCATTAAACCCATACTTGACTACTGTTTCTGTTTCAGCCTCCTTTCTGCTTATTTCTCCCTGAAGTTATAACCAGTATTTACACTACTTTTCAGCAAGGACAGCCTAGTCCTTTATGTAACGGTAGCAGTATTTTTAAACAGACTGCAACCTGATCTGGTTATCCATTTTTCCATGCTTGCCAGGGGTAAGCAGGATACCTGCAGGCATCACCCTGCTTATGGGAAAGTTACCACATATAGTGCAAACCCCAACTCCTTTTCTAGAAGTTTCAGTACAAGTGAAGATGTAAATTGCAATGATAATCCTACACCTAACTCCCTTTTCAGTCATTAGGATATCACCAAGTAAACAAAAATGAAAGAATACTATGACACTTGTCAGTTTCTTTGCAAAAAGCAACAACAAATCAAGTCCTGGGAGACAGAAATAAACCCCTCCAGTTCAAAACCACTTGGACTCTGGACTCCCCAGTTTATAACAAGACAGATGCTTGCTATTACAGATGAAGATATATCAGGAACTTAAAAGTCCTGCTCCATTTAGCAGCTCCCAAACCAAGGCCCACAAATACAGGCCAATCAACAAAGGACTGGCTCTCCATTTTCAACACTAAGGTTTAAATAAAGCACATTACACAAACCTACAGTGTTGTCACAGCTGTTTCTTTGATCTCACTAGATCTCCAAATTCAGTAAGAACTTCTGAAATAAGTACCAGTCACCTCAGAGTTTAAATTACACTTTTGCCTTTTTGACACAATAAGCCCATTCAAGAATTAACAAAAATGTCCAAATTTTAAAAGCGTCAAATATTTTAAAGTACATGCGTGATTTTGTTCTCAAATGCCTTGCTGAGTTTGGGTAGCTATAGCAAAATACAAAGCCTGCAACCATAAGAAGAAGTTATAATTTGCCTTTTCAACTCAGAAGGCAAAAAGTCAACACAAGTGTACTAGGCTCATAACCTGAGAAACATTGCTGATCCAGAAGCTGTAAGGTTTTAAATAGCTGTTGCTCAAAATAGAACTTCACAGCCCATCACCTAAGCAAAGTTACACGACTGATATGTCCAAACAGAATAGGTGGCAGCACCTCATTTCTCCTTAGATATTAATAGTTCCTGACTAATTACCTCAACTGTACAAATACTATAATATAGCAGCATTGCTGTTGAAACCCAGATTTCTATGGGTACAACACTTCATGACAAGGTCACATTACAACAGCATTCTCAAAGTAAGTTGAATCTGGAGACATGAACTAAAGAAAGAAATTATACAAGTCTTTCCCAGTTCTGTCATACCAGCTTCATTTTGGCTCCCTACACTAAAACGCATAAGGTACTTCTGCTTTTGCAAGTTCTGATTAAATGAATATTTTCAGATAGAAATGGGCTCATATTAGTCAAAACCAGAACTGCAGAGCAAATTGTCTTAAGATAAAATTTTCAGATCCCAAAGACTACCTATGCATATTGTGCATCAGAGCACACTACAAGTGAAAGGCTTCTTACATAAAACTCTGGAAGGTCCAAATTGTTTGTTTTAGCTCTTGGTGAGCAGAGAGCCGTAGCACAAATGTCATTTTCAGAACATCCTTACCAACCACTTCAGCTGGCATTAGCAGTCCACGAAAACAGAAACAGCTTTTGGAGCACAAGAATGACCCTTCTAGGTGGAAACGTGGAGCAAAAAGTCTCAGCATGTACGAAGGAAGGAATTGACCAGATTTGCAAAAAAAGCACAGCCATTTCTTGGCTACCTACTTTATTTCTCCCTTCAGTCCCTCCACCTCCCCATCATCTGCTTTGGAGGAAATAACCATCATTCATACTGAATATATTTACTAAATTTTTATCCAAAAGCACATGCAAGTGTAAACAAAAGCAACTAAAAATGCTCTGCTCACCCTCTTTATATTCTTAGGTCACAGACACCAACACAGGAGTGACGTTAGTGCAATTGTCATACTTAGCTTTCTAAAGCCAAAAGAGACTTACCTCAAAACTTTAATGCAAAAAATTGGGGGATCACTATCTAAGTCGTAGACCTGGCACTTGCAACTTAAACTTCCCTCATTAGCAAACAGTATATTTGTTTTAACATTTAGCAGTTTCACAGAAGCACTAATAGATCACTAGAACTGTTTAGGAATGACTGGCAATCCAGACTTTTCTATGAAAGAAAGATTTCCCCTCTCCTCTTAAACACAAATGTCAAAAGTACTAGCTGAATAGTAGTGCAGAGACAATAAAAGCCTTTCCATATTTGAAACTATTAACAAGAAGTTTACCAACTGAGCTTTTCTGGAAAAATTCCAAACTGTAATACAGAGCTGACAATTTTACAATGTCCAGAGGGCTGGAAACATCACAAATTTCACACATATATCACAACATACTATAAGGAAGCCACTTAGTTTGTTGGTAAAGTACCACTGTAAAAATTATCATTGCCAAGTTAGAAAAGATAAGTTTTTGTTACCACTGGCTAAAGTTTCTGCCTAAACGTACTGATTGGGTAGATATTATCATTACACTCACATCAGCACCTTCCAAGGACTTTTTCAGCACAGCAACAACTTCATCCTGGAAGGCAACTTCATTCACATTTTTGGGGCGACTAAATGAAAAGACATTAAATGCAATTTATGAACTAACACAGTTTCAGAAGCTTGAAATTGAGAAAAAAAAAACATTTCCCTTTCCGATCACATCAGGTACTGAAGAATTACAGCAAGTTTTGTAGTTGAGGTCAAAATCGTAATGGGAAACCTGTCTAATGCCTCTGGTCTGTATTATTGAAGTGATCTAATTTCTCAGGAAGCTGTTTGTCTATTTCTATTGTAAACATCTGCCCGAGCTGTCTTTAGAAGCAGAACTATATTGCAGACTGCAATATTTTACCAATTTTTGAGCTGATAAAAGCTTCTCAAAACCAAAGCATTTAATGCACTTCTGCAGCAAGCCACAGCGATGAAACGGCACCACTTGACATGAGCGATGCAAGCATTTTCTGCTCAGTTAACACCAACAAAGGGCTCTGACAGGAGTTCACAGTGCTGGTTTTCCCCCATAACAGAAAAAGTTAAAGCTGTTCTCCCAGGTGGGAGACACCTACAGCTGCAACCCCCTTTGCTATGCACCCACCCCCTCTTCCACACACCCCCTCCAGATCCAACCCCCCCACACACCCGACCAACCACTGCCACCCCTGCCTGCGACCCCACTGCCCCAGAAAAGCCCTTACTATTTCTCCACCCAGGGGATGGGTTTGAGCTTCTTGCCCTCCCCGCTGCTCCCCGCTGCGCCGGCTGCGCCCTTCTCCTTGGCAGCGGGGGGCTTGGTGCTGATGGAAGACGGGCCTTTGAGGAAGGCCTGCATAGTTCCGACTGAACTGGGCTGGGCTGGGCTGGGCCGGACGCAGCCCAGCCGCCGCCTTCACCTCACAGCCTCACACCCCTCAGCCCAGCCGTTAGACCGAGCACGGCCCACACACAGCCCACAGCGAGCGAGCGAGCGAGCGAGCCCACCGCACCACAGGCCCCACAGGCCCTTCCCGCCAACCCGCCACCGGCCAGGGGCGGGGCCGCTTCCGCCTGCCGAGAGCCAACCACAGAGCTCGGCCCCGCCGTGGAGACGGGCGCTGACGTAACGCCTAGGAGCTCCAGGGCCGCGCGGCGCCCGCCGGCAGCTCTGCGCACGCTCCGGTTTCTGGAGCGGGGAGGGGGGGGGGGGGAGTGGCGGTGGGGGTGCGCGCGCGCAGGGCGGGGAGCGGGCGGTGCCGGGCGGTGGCGTTACCTCAGGACGCCATGGCCGCTCTTCTCCCTCAGGGCGGCCCCGGCGGGGTGCCGGGCGGTTGCCGCCCTCTCCTCGCCATCCCTCACAACTGTCCCTTCCCCAACAAGTGAAGGAAAAAAAAAAAAGCCCCGTACCAAAGCAGCGCCGAAAGGAAGCGAAGGAGGGGCCTCTCCTGTCAGGAGGTGGGAGCCATTGCGGCCCTGGGGCGGGGGCTGCTCCCCTCGCCTAGCGGCTGCGGTGTGTCTTGTGGGTCACTGGAAGTGAAACCCACGAAAGCCGGAGTCTGTCCCAGGCCTGTCCTGCCCCAGCTGCCCCTGGCGATTTGCGGTTGTATGGCCGTCGCTGCTCAAACCTCCTCCGGCCCTTGCTATTGCCATGCGAGCAGCTCCCCCAGGTGTGCAGGCGCGGGGGTTATTTGTGCAAAAGCTACCAGTGAAGTGGAAGGGAATCCTTTTTGTTTCCCCATTAATTCTAGTGATCTCCATTACAGCAAAGCCAGGAAAAAAAATGAGGGGTGTGATTGATGTGACAGTTCCCTTTAAATGACAGAAAAGCATCCTGGCAGATTCGGCAGTCGTGATGCACGCCCACATTTTCATGCGCTGGGTAGCTACAGCTTATCCTCCCAATTATGTACCAGCTTTGTGGATAAAAAACAAAAGCAATTCTGCTACCAGCAGCTGTATATTGTGTGGTTGCAGATCTTCTGCTTTACTATTTCCCCTTGGCTACTCCTGGGCACGAGGCACAGCCAGAGTGGCCTGGGCAGCCACAGTAGTGATCACCCAGAATAGAACCTGTGCAAGGGAAAAGAGTAGGTTGGAAATGGTCTCTATGGCAACAGATGAATAGTCTTTGGAAAAGGAGATGCAGGAAAGAATTTAGGCTGAAAATACCTCATTCTATCAGTGAGACAAGCCTGTAATCCTTGTCTGGGCAATTTTAAATAAGCTGTTTCCTCTCATCTGGCATTCTGCTATTGAAGCATGAAATCCAGATTGTAGCCTTAGCAGCAAGAAGTGCCCACACATATAATTACTGAAGTTGTCTTGTTCTAGATGAAAATGCAATGCTATTTTTTTCCCCCACTGTGATTATATTTGGTACTTCCAAGTCACAGTAACTTGGAAATGGTAAGGATGTATAAGCAGCTAGAACAGATTAGCTTTCTTTCTGAAACTGTATAAAGCTTTGTGGTATTTTTGAAGCTTCATTCTATTTGGTGGTCTCTATTCAATCCACTCTCCTTAATGGGGCTGCTTCAAATATACTTAGCATTTGAGCATTTTATCAAATATGTATGAGCCTCAGGTTCAGTTCAGCAATGGAACTTCCTGTCTGCTACATTAACTTAACTTTGTAACACAACTTTTTGTTTCATTACCTTAACAAAAGTTAAAATTTCCAGAAAGGAATAAGGAAACCCAAGCTCCTCTCTCTTGCTGCCTGTTTTTCTCCTCCTCCCCCTCAGATATATAAGGACTGAAAGTTATGCTTGCTCTGTTCTGTTGAATTGCATTCACTCACCACCTAAAAGTCCAACAGATCAAGCTCAGACAGCTATGATGTCCTCTCATTTGCTTGACTCCAGCGTTTCCCATGGCAGAGACTGTTTTTCACTAGCCTCACCAGTGCTTCTCAAATGTGGCCCATAGAAGCTGTTAGTCTAATAGAAACTGGCATAGAAAGACCAGTTTAGCTTTAAAATGCTAATAATTTGGTGCATGCTGGATTTATTATTATGTAAGACTATTTAAGACTATTTATTTTAATTTATAAAGCTATACAACCCATGATGTGTTGGTATTTAAAAAAAGTAGTACACCATTGGCAGATACCTCATTACTGATACTGGTTGAAGGCAACCTTCTTTATTCTCATCATAGGCAGGTCTTCCAGCCACACTTGAACCCTAGTGTCTTCCAAGTACCTCAGGTCTAGTTTCACAACTAGTACAAATAGATCCAGCTGCTCAGTGAAATGATCCCATTCATTGCACTACTACTACAGCAGACAGGAGGCAGAAGCAGGAGCATGTCATGGGATGGGTAGGGAGGTGAAGACTGCATCTTTTGGTGGTAGGCCAGTTTTTCACCAGCTTGAGCTGACCTAAATGGGGAGCCTGGTCTCCTTCGTTCCCAGTCTCCTTATGCCAGCATTTGCAGGGGTACAACCATGGAATGAGGGTTCAAGAGCTCATCTGGCAGAAAACCAATGTGTCAGGGGTTAGGAACAATAGCAGGGCAGGAGAATTGATTAGGGGGAGGACATCTATCTTTATAAATTACTCCGCCTGCTGCCCTGGAGACATGCCCATGCTTGCATCAATCTAGACCTTCAGCCAGTTGACATTAATGCTTCCTGGGAGATGAGCTTGGGTTTTTTTATGACACTGAAAGTGGACAAGTAGCTTCCTTAAAATAAACTACATAGCGTTTAGGAAGTAAGCTGACCCTAAAAATTACAGGACCACTGTCCAACAGCTCTGTCCAAAATTCAGGCTTTGTTTTAAAAGAGGAAAGATGGTAGAAACTGTTGAAAGAAATGAATGCAGTAGAAATAGGTATATATGTATCTTCTTAAGTTTAAGAGCAAACATTTATCTAATAACTTTCAGCATTGGAAGACTTCTGTCAGAATTATGTAAGCAACACAGAGCAGACTGAAACCAGCAGTTCTCACTGTCCAAGCTGCGTAAACAAGAGAAGGTTCAATGCAAGACAGCAGGAATATTGAAAGGTATGAATTAGCTTTTTTTTATGAAGAGATAGTAACTAGGACAGCATTCGGCTCAGCTCAGGAAAGAGTGACTGAGGGATATGATCACTGTATGGAAAGCCATAGCTAAGATGGATACTGCAAATAGGGAATTATTCATTCCTTCTCAAGATGCAGGAACCAGAGGCCTGAAATTGAACTATATCAGGCTTCAGATTTAAAACCAAAAGAAGTTTTTTTTTTCAACCAATGCATATTTAAATTGCAAATCTTGTTGCTACCAAACTTTGTGGCTGTCAAAATTATAAATAGATTCAAAAAATAACTAGACAGATTCATGAAGAAATGGAGTATTAAATATGATCAGGCAAATGCAAACTTAAGCTCAGAAAGTTCATGAACCACAGATCACTGCAATCTGAAAGGGGAATACTGGAGAGGGAGTCTCTCTTTAAGTGGCCCGTTTCATACAATCTTTCCTAAGGGTATATTAGTGGTCCTACTCACAGATGGTCTGTTGCCCCAGTCTGTGTCAGGACAGTTGTTCTGGAGCACAGTCAGTGAATGATTGATGTAAATGATGGTGACAAAAAGGTTTCTGATGGGGAAGGAAGAAAGGGAGAGGAGCAGAGAGCTTTGCTAGAACTAGTGTCTTCAGTGGCCTCTTTTCCTTCAGAATGGATGTTAGAAGCAGCTGTGCTCCTTTTCAAGTAAAGTAGCTGAAACAGCATCTGAAGCAAAGCAGGTCAGACTTTGCAAAGCTTAGGCAAGAGGCTAAGCATGAAGGCAGAGACCTAGGCATTGCTGGGTGACGCGTGTGCGGGAGAAAAAGTGTACATGCAAGTTTTAGCAGAGAAGCCCAGATTTGTCACAGGAGCTGACTGAGAGGACAGTGGAAAGCCAAGAACAGCCAGAGAAACAGTAGCACTGTGACCCTCTTAAAAGCTAAGAAAGAGCACTGTTGACTGAAGTGTTCTAAAAACAGCAAAAGTAAGAAAACTTGAAATTTGGAGTGGTATTTTCCTTTACTACATGATTGATGTTAGAGAAAGGAAACAGCACTCTGTGTGCCTTCTTTGTAGGTATGCATCAAAGAAGTATCTGACTCATTTACCAGTTTCTTCTAATGGAAATGTGCTACAGATCTGAAGTACTGCCATAACCAGTCAGAAGTGGTGACAGTGTAATTACCTTTCCTGATAGTGCCAACAATGTTAGAGTTCTTCCCAGTGAGTAATAAAGCCCCAGCCTTTGATATGGGGATCAGACAGTCTGTAGACAAAAGTTAAGGGAGGAAGAGGTATGATACCAAAGTAGTTTGTTTGCAAAAGAAGAAAATTGGGACAGGGATTCTAAACTTTTCTGTTATTCCATCAGCGTCCCTTTTTTCTGGTATAAAAGTGTCTTCAGATGCACTCTGTACACCGGAAGGTTGTGATCTTGTTCTCGAAAGAGATTTTCCTGAAAAACTGAGTGGGTGAGCCTATAAAGGTTATATAGGACTGGGAAAATGGAGATAATCAATACAGTGAAGAAGATAGGCTAGTTTCATGGATGGATCTCATTTTGATCTTTAACAGTCCTTCACTCTCCATTGGCTGAAAGATTTTTAGTGACACAAGAAAGAGATATATGGCTACATAAGATGAAAAAGAAGGAAAGATTACATTATTCTCTATATTTTTTTTGCTGTGAGTTTCCCCTTCCATCTGGCCAGGCCATAGGATCTTGTAAACATTTTTTGTTTGCAGTGTGCAATTTACTGTTGATTAAAATTGCTTACAATGTGTTGGCCTCAGCTGTTTGATTCAGGATCTAATAAATGGCTGGTGATTTGTCAGGCTGTCACTCCATGGAGAAATCAAATTCTTTTGCCTGTTGGCCATCATTTTAATAGTGGAATCATGGTGTTCGTACAGCCCCCAGCCCTGCTTTCTGGTGAGACCCTGGCTCATGCCTGAAATGCAAGTCATCATCCTCTGTACCTCTAACACATGTATATCAGCAAGGGCTTTTGTCCTTCAGAGGGGAATTCTGTATTTGTCGTAAAAGTGCTGGCTCAATTTCACAAACATTCACAGCACTGGAAATTGTTACCATCACAGCGATGGACTAAGTTGCTTCAGCATCTTTGGGCCATTCCTTGAGTGACAGGCACAGGGCTTTCATTTCTCTCTGTCTCTAAGAGATCCCTATAGTCTAGGTTCCTGTTTTTCCCCTCTCAACTTGGATCTGGAACTGTGGATCACCAGAACTTTTGCAGTATTTCTGACTTGGTTGAGTCCCTGTGGCTCTTCCATTTGGGAATTTGTAGTGGCAATACACACTATGAACAGCAGCCTTTTTTAATGCAGGCACCACTGAATCTTGGCAGTGTAAAGAAATCATCCTGTGACTGGTAAAACTAGTGAAGTTTGCTATCCCATGGCTGTGTTCTGCAGCCCAAACCTTCACACCAAAACAACCCAAATTTCCCCCTTTTGTTTGTTATAACTCACATCGTAGGACAGCACCCTCAACTCTGACTGAATCCTATGCAACCCACCCCACAGTATAAGCTGAGCAGGGAGCAGCCACAAAACATAATTATTCAGTCCCTATTGTATCCTTTGTGTCTTCAGGCTTTGTACACCTTGCTATTTTCAGTGAATCTGTAAGAACTAATTTCCGTCTCCTGAACTGGATTGCAATTGACCAAAGCTTCAAAAGTTATTGAAGGTATAGTGGAAAACTGGAAAGCAGACTAACATAGCAAGAACAAATAATAAGAGAAAAATTATCTTAAAGTAGCAAATGTACATGTGCCTGCAGTTACCGATGCTGAATAACAATGTTGGTATAGGAGCATATGGTCTTAAAATAACTGAGAATGAATTTAGCTAGAAATAAGACAAAGGCTCTTAGCTATCCTTGATGTGTGTGAACAGCCTTGCTGTAGGAGTAGTGAGAGCAAACCATCTACTCTGCTTTTCAGTGGAGTTTAATTCATTTATGAATGGGATTACACAGTGTCTCTGCCTGCAGAAAAAAATAAAAAATCTGTTAAGTGTCTGGAAATACGATGCCTTTTCTAGTCCCATGTTCCTACCTCCAATCTGTGACCCTCCAAGAGCAAAATAAAGCATCCCAGATCTTTCAGACCCCTCTAAAGATTATGTCTGGGTGTCAGTCTGCTTCCCATATGCTTTTTTTTCCTGATGATGACATCTCTTCCCTGGTTGAGGGAATCCTTTTAACATTAGTAAAGGTCTTGACAGCTTGAACTTTACTGCCCAGATGGGCAGTAAAAAGGATCTCAGAAAAAAAAAGGCTTTTGCTTTAATCCCAAAATGTTGGCAGGTGGGTGGCTCTAAAGTCATCCTCCTCACTTCTTTTCAGGCAGACTTGCTGTTAAACTAACTCAACAGAAGTATGCAAGAAACCTCTCAGCACAGTTGGTCAATCATCCAAAAATGAGGACAACAGTACAGATACTCAGACTGGCTTGTAGGTCAGCCAGCTGATTATAGGATTTTCCCATCACGGAGGTAGATAAAGCCTTTTGCAACACCAGGACTGACGCACTAATTGTGCTGTAAGATCCAATGAGCCCATGGGGGTATTTTACAGCTCCAGCTTTGTGTATACATTGTCATGTTCTTTGGCATGTCTGGAAAGGTGAACCCAAGCAAAATCCTATGGATGCGTACGGAAATCTGGAATCAGAGCTGAATCCATTCTGCGGGATTAGAGCAGATCCTGCAGGCAGTGCGCCCTTCTCTATTTCTTCATTTTTAGATGTGTAATAAATTTTCCCTGTTTCCAGAAGTATCTTGGGTGGAGCTTCAGGTAGGCTTTAAAGGAGGAGGTGCAAAGAGGGAATGGAGACATACAAGTCTCTGGCATGCCCTGCCTTTTCGCACTTTCTTGCCTGCCTCACTTTTCCTCTTCTCAGATCCCAGCTGGGGTCTGTAGCTGGGAGGGTTGATGAAGCTTTCCTGTAGCTCAGCAGCCAGTTGCCCTGTGGCAGCTACGCATCTGTGCAAGGCTCAGCTGTGTCCCTGGCACCCAGGGGGAGCTGCTCCCCACAGACCTGCTCTGGCCCACTGATGTCCACCAGTGCCTGTCCACGGGCACAGCTGATCTCTGTGGCCATGATGGCAGGTGAGTCCTGCCCAGCACCCAGGGCTAATTAATTCACCTTTCTTGTACAAGTGCAGCTGGAGAGGGTCCTGTGGGCCCAGCCACACCAGGATCCCAGGGATTCTGCCCATGCAGGAGGGCAACAAAGCCTCTGGCCACAACACCCCTAAAAAGTCCACTGACCCCCTCCATGTATGCAGCAGCCCCATTTGTCAGGCAAGGCCTAATAGAGGGGGTGGGACGAGGGTCTCTGGGGACACTGGGGGTTCCGCTTGGGGACAGCCTGCAAGGCATCTGGGTCCCAGAGGCCAAGGGGGAGCACTGAAGGCTGTTGGTGGGTTGTTCTCAACTCCCAGGCACGCTGGTGAAGAGAGCGTTGCAGAGCAGCTGCTGCTGTTACAGCTCTCCTGCCAGCTCCACTCCTCCCGATGCCATTCCTACCTCCAGGATTTTTCCCTGACTCACAGCATCACCATCCAAAAGTCTCCCTGGAGGAAGGTATCTGCCTGCTGGTTTGTCTCTTTATCCTTTGCCTCATCCGCGGGAGAAGGGAGAAAAAAAGCCATAAACAATCATCTCGCCTGTTTCTTTTTCCCTTTTTATTTCCCCCCTCCTGCTCCCTTCCTGTTGTCAAGGGGCGTAAAATCCTCTTTCGGAAGGAGCTTTTCAAGCTCCATGCATGGACGGCAGCAAATTGGAAGAGGTGAGCAGCCGGCAGAAGATGTGAGAGCTGGAAGGGCCGTGCCGTGGGAGTGGTCCTCGCTTTGTGTGCAAGCGAGGCAGTGAGTGTGCAGCCTCCCACTCTGAGTGCATCTTTTTTTGGATGCTGTGCAGTTCCCTGTGTGAAATGCTTTTTTGGTTAAAAGAGGAAGAGATGTCACATCAGGAGCTCACCCAGCGACTGACTACAGTTATCACCCATGTGGGTAAGACATCTTTATTTTTCTTCTCACTACATTTGTGTAGATTTGGGGGCCCTATTCCCCCAGGAGGTGCTGATGCTCTGCACAGGCAGGAAGCCTTTGTGTGACAATATCACACCTGTGCATGAAGTAGGAGCCATCAGCAGATTGCAAACGCATGGCTTTCGGCAATTAGACAGCCTTTTACTGGTGGTTTGATTTGTTTTTCAAGCATGCAGTTCTTCGAAAAGCAGAAAAAATAAGAGCAGAGAGTGTCCTACCTGTGAACTGATCTGTGTAAAATACCCAAGCACAGTCCTTCTTGCAGGGAGCTGGTATAGAAAAGGGCATGGTGGAAGGATGCTAGAGCAACAGCAGTGCTAATGTGCTTTGCATTTGCTGGTGATACTAGAATAGCAGCCCATTCTCAGAGAGTCTTTTTTGTTGCTATTGCTGTTTCAAGGTTTCTGGAAGGTGCTAGGACAGGATCCCAAAAGCTCTTCTCCATGCCAGGCTTGGTTTTACTGTTTGCTAACCTTCAAATGCTAATGAATACAGGTAAGGCCCTATACTCTGCATTGGCATCCTTGTAAGTCTAAGCTGGCTACCCACTTGCTGGCATTGGTGACCAAACTACAAGGAACCAAATAACCTGAAACTAGCAAGACAGTAGGAGATGCTGCCATTAAAATATCAACTGAGAAAAGCTTTTAGGACCCTCTTTTGTTACATACAATTGAGTTAAAGCAGATTGTGGCTGTGTTGCATCATGTAAAGAGAATATTTTTAATTGAATTGCATGGGAGCAAATTTTATAGCTGTCAGTGTTTGTAATGGATTGTGTGTTGTGAATGCCAAAGATGTTGCACGGGTTCCTGAAATGCCTTTGCCATTGACTTTGCTCAGTCTATATATGAAACAGTGTGATCAAAAGGTGGCTTTTGGACAATATACAATTAAGATTTTAGACCATAATTCTTCTTGGGTTTGATATTAGCTGTAGCAGCTGAACTAAGTTTAAGAAAGCAAATGCAGTTGGTAGCTTGCCTAAAGAAATAGCACAAAAGCAGATTTAAACTGAATAAAATACTTAAGACCAGGTCCCATCTCTCCAAGCTCTTCTCCAGGGGTCAGTCTTGGTGCTGCTGGTAACCTCAACAGGGGCTTGGTATGGGAGAGAGAGTATGATTGCCAGGAGAGCTTGGAGCATCAGCCTCTTTGACCCAGTGATGCCAACATGAGTTGCTTTGCAATCGTACAAATTCAGATTGACACAAAGTCACGTGAATTCACATTCTTATTATGAAGATTTGGGATTCAATATGAGGCACATTTAATTCTTTTAAGAAGAGTATTTCAGTGGAGCTGAAGAGATTTGTGCGTCTCCTGGTTTTCCTGTTAGACTCAATACAGGTCCCTATCATCCATATTGAGGACCCCCCTTGATGTCAGGAGGGATTTGTTAGAGGTAGCATAGCATTATGTTAGCATTTAGCAATGTAAGAAATCATCTTGGACTCTAGAAAGATGTTGATAAACCTTTCCCCTGTTCCCTGACAAATAGGTTTCTGGGTCATGTGGCTGAGGCTAGAGAGTCTCATTGGTTTCCTGGAGGTCAACCAGCAGGTCAGTCCTAGGGAGAGGAATGAAGTTCACAGATCTTGGGCTTTTTCCATTTCACACTGAGGCAAGAGCCTAGTTCACCAGCTTCCAACAGGGAAGGATAATCCCACCATTTTCCCAGCCATTCAAGAGCTAGAAATCGGACCCTACTTGTGGAGTCTGCCTGTGTTTTTGTAGACAGCACGCATGTTTTTATCAAATCATGTAACTAGAAAAAGCAGCTGTGCAAAAATGGAAGCAAGTAACGTTAAAAAAAATTGTTAGTGGCTGAAGGAAGAACATTTCTTCCAAGCCCACTGGTGACGCGCCATGTTTATGAATCACACCTTGTAACATGAGTTGCCTTAGCTGAATCAGCAGTAAGTTATTGAAACAGTAATTCCTGGGCAGCTCCAGGGGTCTCTTTAAAGTTCACTGGGAATATTTACAGCTCAAACAAGTGAAAGGGCTCTGATCCTTAGCAAACTGAGGGGATCCCTTGCCATGAACATGCTTTATAGTGTTTACTATTTTTACAACATCTATCACCCTCATATTACCACTTGGACTGATAGCATTCAACCTGTCTAGAATGTAGCCAGCTCTTGGTTGGGACCACAGCAATCAGCTCACCCAATATCAGGAGGGAAGAAACTTATTCACAAAATTTGCAAAAAGCCAAACAAGAACTTTATGAGAGCATTGAAAAGAAAGACCTTTATATTTGCAATAAAACCTTTATGGGATCATTTCAGTCTGTGTGAAGTAGATGACACACCATTTTATTTTTAATGTGTCAATAAGAGTGTCACAAACATAGTTAATTGCCTGGAGCTGAACTTATCTGTCCTGGGCAGAAGCTTTGACCCCTCATTAGCTGACTCATGTTGTGTTAGACAGTTCTTGTGCTTGTAAAAAAAGCCTCTTATCCTGCTACAGACTTCATACATATAGCTACCTGCTTCATCCAGGTTAAAATCAAAGCATTGAAGTTACTTACCTACTCCATAGTAGCTATCTTAACTTGGTACTTTTCTAGTACCATGCACCCTGCCCTGTAGCACATCTTTACACAGCATCAAACAACAGAGGACCAAATTAGATCTCTTAAATAGCCCTGTGCTCCCTCAGCCTCTCTGGGATTATTCCTGATTGCCCTGATGTGGGTGAGGTAATGGGGCCACCACAGGTGTCTAGGACAGGAGTAGTTTGTGAATGCTAGCAGGCTTTCTGCTTGCTATCCAAGATTTAGCATAAAATGTTACCCAATCTTGTTACCAAAACTGCGTCAAGATTCTTTTTTTAATTTAACCTACTTTCATTAAACTTGATTGTTGGGAGGTGTTGGGGAAACACTCATCTCTTTTGAAATAAGTGTGTCCTTTGGGTAGGTGGGCAAGTGGCAGCTCTTCTGTGATGGGGAGGGAAGAAACTTTACTGGGTGACATGCCTGGTGCTGACAGCAGGATTGTTTGCATGTGGGAATGGTACAGCTCTTCCAGCTTGTGAAACCCACCAGAACATGCTTTTGTGCACTCACTACCCACCCACACTTGGCAGTTGGTTCCCAGAAGTCTGATGCTAGCTTTGCTATGTGTGGGCAATGTTCTGTGCACAGTTACGCACAGAAGCACCTCCACCCAGTGCCCCATTTTCCACAGACTTTTATTCTTAAAATGATTTTATAATAAGATGGAGCTGCCAGAACCAATGTCAGCTGTCTCAAAAGGAAACAACAGAGCTTGGCTCCTCTCTGTTACCAGTAAAGAATTTCACAGCGCATTAGAGGCAGGGTTTTCTTAGAGGCTCCCCTTAACTTCCAGTTAAGTTGTAAGAGCTCCTCACATCTTCAGATGACAACTGTTGATCCACATGAGCTGTCTGTCAGCATCCCTGGTAGGGGAGGCACTGATGTGAAATTGCAGAAAGCAGTACATTGCACAAATTATATATACAAGAAAAACATACATTAATGTCAGCTTTCATCTGGTTTTACACAACATATTCATTTTTATGAACAGAAAAAAGAGCTTAAGCAACTTGATGGAGATCAAAAGAAAAGTCAGTGGTATGACTTGATTTAGGATGGACATCTCAGGACTTACACAATCACTTAAAATTCCTATTAACCATGGTGGGTCAATTCCTACCACTCTTGGCTTAAGTGCCAGCTCTGAGGAGTGGTGTAAAATATCTGTGTGTGTGAAAAGAAGCTGTGCTACAATCTGGGACAGGAAGTGAGGGATGATACTGCATCCACTTGACTGTTTGAGAGGAATTTAGGTCAGCAGAATGGAATAACCCAAGCTGGCACTTGTCCGAGGCCAATGGCTTAGCATCACAAGTCACAGAATCTGTTTTATGCTGCAAAGCCACAAATAATCTAATATGTCACAGCTGGATAGATGATTGCAATGTTTCTGATCTGTGTCTGTGTACAGCAAGGACACTCAAAAGAGATTTTTTAAGAAATTAGCTTCCAAGGTACCATATCAAATAGGCCTTTTGCTACTTCTATGCAAAGGCTTACATCAAGGCAATGGAAATTCCCCTGCCTGCAACAGAAAATTCTTCCCTTTGTTTTAGAGCATTCATGCATTTCAGAAACTCTTTTTGAACCACTGATTCTATGACTCTGTCCTACTTTCAGTTTTCTGGTGATCAGCAAGGGGTGACTAGTCTTTTTGACCAACGACAGTGCACCAGGTCTCCTTACCCCAAAGTAAGATACAGGCATGGGATGTGCATCTATCACTGCATTCCCAATGAAACAGGACAATAGAAAACTGCAGAAATGTGTTTGCTAAATTTGCTTGGGATCTCATGCTAATGAGAAGTGGTAGTTTGGAGTTCCTTTCCCATTAACCTACTTCTATTAAAAAATTGACTTTCTGTGATCACGTTATCTGCATCTTTCTCTCTGTACCCCAATAAAGCTTTTGAACTGTTGGCCAATTTCTACCAAATTTGGTGAAGTGACAAAGGACATAAAATATTAAGTTCATGCAAAATATGAGAATAGTGACTGAAGAGAAAAGAAAGATGCAATTAGTGAAGAAAACGCTAATAAGCTCATTGTATTAGACCTCAGAGAATCCACATGGGAAAGTGGAACAGGGGAAAGGAGAGGTAATAAGAATTTATCTTTTTTAGTTTTGCAGCTTAAAAAACGTACTTGTTTACATTTTTGTTCCTAGATTGTGGTTATTAATTTTACCCCATTATATATGGCTTATTCTGTGCAGCTGTTTCACTTCGAACTGTTTAATAAGGAACTGTTTAAAAGTGTTTTGCTAATCCTGCAAAGTTTGTGCCTATAAAAAGTAGAAATCAAGCTTCCACAGAAATCTATGGAAAATGTGCAGATATACCTAGTGCACTCTCCAAAATGTAGAATATTACAAGTAACACATGGTATTTGTATAAAGTGCACATTCTAAACTGGTTTGTCAAGGCATGATCAGAAATAAAGACCATTAAGACATTGTTATGAGTTGGGGATCCAGAACACTAGTTTGTCTTTGTCTCAAGGCAAAGTATTTATGTGATAGTTTGGCCATGTGTTTAGGGAGACAAAGGTGACTAAAGAGCTTCCCACAACCAGTAGATACGGTAGTCTGCACTAAGGCTGCTTCTTTTTCAGGAAAGAACAGCTTGGAGGTACTTCTCTTCTACATTCCATCTTTTACTTTAGCTGAATATGGGATGTGACTCTGACTCTACCATCCTTAACAGAATTGAAGAGAAAGTTAGAAAAATCCTGCAATATCCAGGTGTGTTACCAATAATTATTTCTCTTACAGCAGCATGCAGTAAGCAAAGCCATGCAGAGCCCCACAGAACTGAAAGGCTGCTTACAGCCCTAGCTGTTTTCTCATTTATTGATAACCTTTCCAAAACTGGCTTTTAAACCCTGAGCTTTCATTCTCAAGCCAGTAAGAGACCAGAATCTCGGGGAGAAAAGGGAATAGGAGTAGCTACCATCCACCATCTGCTTGCTGCAGGGTTTTCACACTTTCTACTTATGCATTTTGTGATGGCAACTGTTGGAGACAGGGTACTAGGCTGGATGAAACTGAGGTGTGATCCAATCTGTCAATCTGTAGGCCACTGTCTGTTTCGAAAGCCTCCACATTGCTGCTGTTAAATCTAATGCTACAGCAGTCTCTGTCTGTCCTTTATTTTCCAGCCTACCTCAGTAATGGCTTGTGTTTGTTTCTTGGAGGGAATGCATGCAGGAGTTTTTAACATGGGAGTAAATTGTTGAAGGAAAGTCAGGTGGCAGAATCTGAGTTTTGCTGTTAGTACTAGTAGTGCTCATGGTCCCTTCCACATCTATGCATGCCGGGCACTGGGTCCTGTGCATCCTTAGAGAGCTCTACTGGGCTCTGTAGTTTGTCTCTTGGTGCCTGGAAGGTAGTTGGAACGCAAACAAATTATTCTAAGATGCATGTTTCAGTTGCAAGCAAGTCTATATGTCTGATGTTTGGGTCAACTCTTCTCATCACTTTCCTGAACCCACCTCTGTCTCAGGACTGTTATTTCAGAGTGTTAGCCCTCTATGGCAGTTTTAATACAGCAGAAAGCAGGAATTTCTGACTTCCAGAGCAGGCATTTACAAACACTGTGTGGTGGTTTTCTGTTGGGTTTATTTTTTTGCTTTGTTTGGGTTTTGTCGGGTTTTGTGTTTTGTTTGTTTTTTTGGGGGGGGCAGGTTGGTTATTACATAATAATTAAAAAAAAGAAGAATGGGGTAGCTTAGGTCACAAACAAGTGAAAAACAACTTCTTGCAGCATCATTCAATGAGCTATTCAGACTGTGGCACTTCCCCCTCTCATCTTAAACACTCCAGAGCAAGCCCAGGAGTACCTGGAAGGAGGAGGTGAGGGGACTTTCCAGGGGAAAGCAAGTATAGGAGGTTTCCTCCTGTGTGAGGTCTTTGGATCAGGCACAATGAAAGCTGCTGGTGCTGACAGAAGTCATTGCTTGCTAACAGTTCTGACCATTCTACACTGCTAAGTCCCAAGATGAAGAAGAAAATGGGGCCAAAAGGAGGTGGAGAGGATCCCCTGTCTGTTTCCATCTCTGTGGCAGAGGAAGCTCAGATGGTCTCACTGGAAATTAAACTGAGCTGACATCTATCACAATTCCTGGCAGCTCATTAAATACAAGGGCCTTTTTCCACCTCTTGCCTCATCTTTTATTTAATTCCTTTTCTCGCCTTCCATATGTGCCTGAATCCCAGAGATCCCCTGAGAGGACATCTCCCTGGGGGAAACAGGTTCAGCACTTGGGAAGATACTTGCAGCACCAGACCATCTCAGTGAGTAGAGAATAAGCTAAGCAATTTCATTGCTGTTACTCCTTTCCCCCTTCTTCCGCACCATGTTTGAGGCCTCTCTTAGCCCCTGAGGAATGACTCAGCATTCAATCTAGGATGAACTTTTCTGGGTGAGGCTTGGATGACTGCTAAAATAATTTTGACAGCACAGTGTCTAGTACATGATACTAGCTCTGTTTGTATATTTTCTCCTGGTTTTCAGTGCTGGACTTGTGTTCAAGCATTTGGGAAAAGATAAACCATAAATGTTTTGTGTTAATGCTGATGTGTTTTAGCCCACTGACTGAGCCTCTTGTACCTCACTTCAGAGTTCAGCACAGTAACATGTGGATTTCCCCAGTGGGTCAGTGACTGGGAGAAATCTGAGTTCTGTACAAAGCTGCCTGCTCCTGCTCACATGAGAAAATGCTGGAGAATGATGTGAAAGGGATACCATGGCACATGGATCATTATTAGTTAGTCAGCTTTGGTGACTCACACTAACCAGTGCAGCAGGCATAGCCCAGAATTGAAAGCGAGGAACAGGAAGGAGACTGGGTGAACAAACAGCCAACTCTTACATGCATAGATGGAAAACCATCACTTATAAATACCTTAAGTGATCTGTAAATCATGGCATGGAGGGAAGTACTGCTCTGAGAGCAGAAACAGTATAAATAAAAGCTTGTGAGTTTAGTGGAGGAAAGGACAGCAGTGTCCACTTTGGCATAGGGACAGATGTTTAGGGGACAATTGGGTTGAGATCACAGTATCTTCAAGCTCCACTCTCATTTAAGTACAGCACAGATAACGTCTGTGAGTCCAAAGACATAACTGCCTCTGAGGAATGATTGAGCTCATGTACTGGAAGAGAGCCATGTCCAGCATGTGAACTCAGGCTGGTATAAGTCTGAAGCAATAGCATTTATTCAAGGGTAAAATACATCTGTATGCACCCCCTTCTTGTCATTTGCAGTGCAGGATTACAGAAGGCTGATGCCTTTTCAGCAGAGGCCTGCAAATAATTCAGGATTAATGAATAGTCCTTTATCCTGTTTTCTATTAGAATATTCTTTGCAGTGTAGTAGGGAAGCACTGAACTGAGACAGAAAATCCCAAGCTGTAGTGGACCCTAGCATTTAGTTTACAAAGCTGCTGTGTTCTGTCTTCATCTTTTCCAGGCATTGAAGGGACCTGACAGTACAGAACAATATCCCAGACAATATGGCCAAAGGAAGGACAGGCTACTGGGATCAAATATCCATGCTGCCATGAAATGATTGTCTATTTTGTTTACCAGAACAACATGCACACAGTAGCTCAAAAACAGCTTTGCACCTGCTGTGTGTTGTATTTGGAGTATTCTTGAAAATGCATTGTTCCAAAATCACTGCTGTCATGAAATTTGAGTCCCAAATCCTTTAGGCAGTCAAGAGCTAAACAAGCACAGCCAAAGCACTGATTCTCCATGCCTTCATAGAGATGCACTGCCACTTATTTCAATATCATACCCTGCCTGCCTCAAAGTTGGATTGTGCCCATGGTTTGGCTCTGGTATAAGGTACTGCTCTCTAGTGCCTTCCTGATTTGAGGACACAGGGGCTTGTTTGGCACCTCAAGGCAGCCAGCCCAACCCTCCCTTGCACTGGCAGAGCTTCCTTGATTCCAGAGCTACATGAATGCAACAGAGAGGAAGTTCCATGAGGACTCCATTGCAGTGTGGGAGTATTACAGTGAATGCAAGGCTGAATCTTTGGAAGCTTAAACAGAGATACAAAGGTCCTTTTTGGGATGCTAGTCCAGCTTTTGATTTTAAAAGTCACTGATTCCTTACCTGGATTACTCAAACATGGGAGTAAATGTTAAATTGCTACAGAAGCCAAAATCCTTTGAAACGTTGCAAAAAGGTGATGGTGAATGATCTCTCATCAATATTACAACAGAGTGGCTCTGATCCAGAAAGGTGCAAAGAGCTCTTTATTTCTCTGTGAATAAATGGGGAACTGTTGGCACTCAGCACTCTGCAGGACCAGATGTGTTTGTGCGAGTGTACTCAGCTGTAGCTGACCCAACTATAGCCCCTGCTGCAAACAGGTTTAAGAGGCAGCACAGTGCAGGCACTGCCGTGGGAGATGAGACTTATGACCTACTGTCAGAATTGCCCTGAGTTCATTTGGGGATCTTGGGTCAGTTCCTGTAAGAGCTCAAGGAAAGCCAAGCTGAGAGGATCTCTAGTCAGATGCCCCACATCTGTGAGTACAGGCTATAATCTCCGTGCTTCCAGTTACCTCCATCTGTGTCTCAAAGATCTTGGATGGAAAGCAGCAGCTTTTATCCTGAGACTGTTTATGCACCCACCCTTATCACCTAATATGTGAGCACCCCAATGGTACTACAGTAGGGCTTTCATAGTATCAATCCATATATTAACACCATATGTTACAGACTTCATATGAAAAAGGCTGGATCTGCCACTTCCGCAGTGCAGGCTGTTGCCTAGGGCAACGAGATATGAGGGGCTGCAAACCATTTAGCTATTGCTTTCTCTGCATGACTGTGAGCTGTATGATTTCCAGTTTCCCTTGGGCAATGAATTCTCTACAGCTGGCCCTGAATACAAGAGCAGTTATCTGCAGCTCCAAGACATAAATACAAGCCAAACAATGCTAATGTACAGCATTTTGGTCTGCCTGGCAACAGCTGCTGATGGGATCTGCCTCTCCTCATTCAATATGTGCCTCTATCTCCAGATATTTTGTAAGAGTTACTCCCAGTTAACACTGGAGAACCACTTCAAGATACTGGAACGTGGAGAGGTGAAGAAAATCTAAACCCAGAGATTATATCCTTCAGTATTCCAGGATAGTGATTGTTGCCTTTAAATTCTGAGACCTTTAAGGTTGCAGCCATATTTTAATTATACATAGGTAGAAGATTAGCCCACAGTTACTACATCTCCAATTATTAATATTGCAACATCTATAGTTTAGTTAGGACTTTCCAAGGATGTGCAAGTGCTGACAGGTACTGGGGGAAACAACTGCAGCAAACACATACAGCTCTAGGAACAATGATAAGTAGAAATGAGATGATTTGGATGTGTGAAGCTTGGATATGCTGTCTGTTAATTATATATGTTACAACCTTAACACTTCAAATGCTTTTTTTTCTGGTATGGAGTTCATATTCTAATAGAATTGCTGTGGCTAGAATTACTATCAGGAAAGTTTGCCTCTTATTATCAATCAATAATCCTTCACATAACAAAGGATGACTATAAATATTTCCCCCTTTTGAGTCTGAAGTTCACTGTTACCCATTACACTTTGGTTCAGAGGTCTCTGTAGCCAAGGCTTAATTTCTGAAGTGATCAATATTGGTGTTTGCAGCATAAAAGCCAAAGCTGATGACATACATAGGAGCCATACTATTGATCTTGCAATATTCAGAGAAAAGGTTATTTCAGACAGAAATAGCTACAGCCTTAGTATGACCCTGAGCTGTAATCAGGTACATAACTAATCAGAAAGCTCCCAGCAATTACATGCCAGTAGTTGGTGCAGGAAGGTTGCTGGGAAAATCTGATTAATCCTTGTTATGGTGATCAGCTTATTTTGTGAAAACAAAATTCCTAATTTCTTTAAAGAGATTCAAAGCTATTCTCACCATTTCATCTGTCTTAGATATTTGCACTGTTATCAATGTCGAGCATGTTTTCCCTTTCCACAGTGCAGCAGCCAGGAGGGGGTTCACAGCAGTCTTTGAAGTCACAGTTCAGTTTGAGGTAAACTTTTCATCCCTTTTTTTGTAGCTCATAAAAATCCTACTTTCTGGCTTTGTTTTCAATTCAGAGAGAATGCAGCTTCAGTGATGTGCAATTGTCATTTTGGATCATGCTGAATTACCCTCTGATTATACAGCAAAGCCTGTGAATAGTTATATCTTGAATGGGAAAAGAGAGCTAGCAGTCAAGTGCACTTCAAGGAGCAGTATTGGTTGGACAGAAGCAAAGAGAAGTTTGTCAGTGATATTCTGTGCCCATTCTGCCCCAGTATCTACAATAGCAGCTCTGTACAGGCCACATTCTGCCTGTCCCACTCTCCCCTTCTGGGGAGCTGGGGTGCCACCACCATGCAAGGTTTCCTCAGTCCAGCCATGGGAAGGAGAGATGAAACACGAGCAGTCATCCCCTGCATCCTCCTCCGTCCAGCAGGATACCAGAGCAGCGCTGCTGCCTGGGGAAGGGGGTGCGTGTCTGTCGGTCTCAGGAAGGCCGCTGTGCTGGAGCAGCCTTGTCCACCGCAGGGCAGAGGGCAGCAGAGAGCACCTTTTGTATTTGTCAGTGCCATTTTGCACTGCCATTTCTGCTGTTAAAGTCCCTCAAGGGTAGGGTCAAATCATTTTATCTTCCTTTCTGAGATCAGCTGAAAGGCAGGGTGTTAACAGAGTTGGGCAGAGGAGCCTCACTCTCTCAAGCCCCTTCTCCAAGGGATTTTATGGCACTGCAGGGTTTGGTACACAGGAGTTACCTTCTGTTGATACAGAGCCCTGTCCAGCGAGAGTCAGATGGTCCCCATCGCTGTCTCTTTTGCTGAGAAGCCGCTGGAGAGTGTAATCGTTTCTCTGCACAAACTGTACAGGAGCAACGCCATCTCCCTGTTCATACTACAATAACATCAAAGTGCAAAATACCCAGAAAGCATGAATTCAAAGAAAGGCGTGGTCTCCAGAGGTAAATAGCCCATGAGGTGGGTGCTGAACCTTTGAAAATTGGGGTAGGCAAGTTCTCCATTTAAGCTTTTCTTCCAAATTGGGGTATGCTCTAGAAGGACATCACTTGACTACATGTGTGTAATTCTTGATCTCTTTAAGAACCATAGTCTAAGTTTTACATAAAAGCCATTTTCATATTTACGTGTAAGCACAACCCTTCATAAGAATAAGCCTACTCTTATGGCAGCTTCTCTTTCAGCAAACATGAGAATCTGTTGTGATTTTGATAACTTAATTGAACATTACAAAAGCTATTAAAAGTCTTAAACATCTGCCAGGAAATACAAAGACTAGGAATATACCTTACAGGAAAATAAGGCTGGCATTAGTGTGACCACCCCACCCCTCAGAGACCAGTTCCACAATACCTGAGCAGAGATCATGACAGGTTCAAATGACATATCAGGTCTAGGTTAGTCTGGCATGTCTAAACTGCAGGTCAGGAACAGCAGAGAAAACAGCTGAAAACAGCATTACCCAGAGCATAAGGGAAAGAGGGACTGGGGGCCCTCTTAAGTGGAGTAGCTGGAGCATTGCGTGGAGTGTGTGTTGGTGGGAGCCTCAGATGAGAATGCTCTGGCAGTTGAGGCTCATTAGTGCACTCAAGACCCTGGCTACATGCTGCTGCTAAATGCAAAATATTTTCTCAGTACAGCCCACATGTTCTAAAATACCTGCCATGTCCACTACCAGTGCTGATATTTAGGATCAGTCATTGAGCCTGATTTTAAAACTCCTTGTTAGTGTTTTGTTTTTATTTAACCAATTAGCTCATTCTTAGCAGTTTCAGTTCAGCAGCCTTCACTACCAGACCTGCTGCCTCCGAAAGTGTACGTAGTAGTAATTAGCCTGACACAAACAACAACTGCAAAACCTTAATGAGGAAGATGCTGTTTTAAAATATGGTGTTCAAAAAGACGGGGATATCTACAGATGATATAAAATAAAGTTGAGAAACATGTTCAAGGCTGCAACCAAGAAAGGGACATTTCTGGGTATGTTCCTATTTATCTTCCAGCTTTACTGCAGTAATTGCAATTGATCTTAGACAAATTCTATTAATACCTTCAGATTCAGTTCCCAGCTGAAGATTTTTTTCCTTATGCTTCATTATTTGTATTGAGGTTTTAAAATTCATTGGTGGGTTCTTATAATGCTTCTGACATAATTAAAATATTGCTTTATTTTTCGTACAGTTGATTGCTATTCTTGAGGCAAGTATATTTAAAGAAAGAGGCAGACAGGAAAATACTGTGTAGAATTATGTGAATTTATGCTACAAATGAGCAGCAAAGAAAGGGTTAAAGAGGGGGTGAAACTTATTTCCCCACCTGAAAGCAGGTTCCAATTAGAAGCAGGTGTTATCACTAATAGTGGCATGGAGAATGGCTACAGGGTTTGCTCCAAAGGAGTTGTGAAAGAGATACTAGCTGAAAGAAACAAAACAAGAAGGTAGAATTTTAGGTGTAGAAGGAAATATAAAAGAGAGGCTGGAAGGCTGTATGGTGTGGGGAAGGTAAGGTTGGAAAGCTGCATGGGTGAGCCAAGGGCTGTGTGGCAGGCTGATCTGAGGACTGATGCTTGTATGCTGTGTGGGAAGCTGCAAGAGTGTATGGGAGGACTGAAAGCTGTTAGGAAGGATGAGTAGGATGCTGGAAGACTACATGGGAGACCTGGAGGCCAAGTAGGTGGCTGGAAATTCATGTGTTGCATGGACAGGCTGGAAGCCTGATCCAAGTCCAGTGTTACCAGTTTATGTGGCTCAGAGACTTAAGAAAGAAAGAAATACAATTACTTATAAGAGATCCTGTGGATATTCCAGATCCCAGGGAGGCAAGCAACAATTATGGTTTATTTACTAGCACATAAAACAATTAGATTCTCTTTCAGTTGGGGTGACTGTAGATAGTAATTTTGTGGAGTCAGTTGTTAACCTAGAGCTCTCAGAGCCTTCAGGGCTACAGGAGGTGGAAGAAAAGGTAGACACTGTTCAGATGTTATAGCATCTTAAGAAGCAGCAGCATTTGAGAAGGAAGAGAAGAGGCTGTTTATTCTGAATGTTATATCACTTAAGAATTAATTTGAGAGATAGGCTATATGGAGGGAGGCTCTAATATGTTCTCCTGGGTGCTACAGCTGGCTTTCAATGCTATCTAGAAGAGCTGGCTAGGTGAGCAGGGTGGTGCTTGAAGTCTGCCTATGGTATTGCTCTCTGCTGGGGTATGGGGTCCTCACAATAAGAGAGATCTCTGCCACCTGTCTGCACTGGTGCAGCAGCAGATGTACTAGGAGCTGGAATCCCTCTTAAATCAATGCAGACTCCAGAAGATGTGCCACCTACTCAGATAGACTTCTTTTAGTGGTGCAAATGTACTGGTAATACATAGTTCAACCTTCTTTGCTGCCCATATGCAGCATGCCTCTCTCAGTATCTTTGGAGCCATGCTCTAAGTACAGCTGACTGAAAAGGGTGCTCAGCTACTGAGACAGTGCTGGCAGATATTTCTAGTTTGCAGGTCCAGGAGAGATCATGCTGATCTATATCACTGTTGCTATAGATCTTTGAAACAAGGACTGAACACCTCTAATTCCAGGTGGTACCAATGCAAGCATGGGTCTTTGGTACCTCAGAGAATCAAAAGTCCAGTGTAGACAGACCTATATTTGGGAGCAATTAGGAGGATGGCATGCCACTTGATCTATATGACGCTGTCCACTTTGAGGTCATGTCAACAAGTCTCTTACGTTAAGTGTGATGTGGTTTCATTCTTGACAACAGAATAGTCCTAACTGTGAACTTACTGCTTTTAGCTGCTTTCAAACAATTTTGCTGTTGCTTCTTTAAGCAGAACATCTTTGCATTTAAAGATTCCTCTCAGTATAAACCAATCTGAAGGGCTCTTGAGCCAGTGGGAGATGTATGGATATCTGCTTTTAGTACATTCCTCCCCAGATTTTGGCTTTTGTGGGTAAAAACTTTAGGTGAAATTATTCCTGCTCCCCTGACCCCCCTGCAAGCCTTCAAATGGTTCTCAGATGCATACTCAAATAAAATTAAAAAAAATTATTCTTAAACTGTATCCTTTTATTGGCAATTAAATGGTAAATTGTCTATTTTATGGGAGTAACAATGTCTCTGTGGTGCCAAAGTGCTCAGCTGAGAATCACTGGAGAAGTACAAAACATTATTTAATGCTATATTCCATGAAGTGGACTTTATGCCTATTAGGACTAAGGTCCATAAACAGATGCGGGATTTAGATACATTTTATTGAGTTAATCTGTGCTGGTCAGCAGAAAGCATTTGTAGTGGGGTTTCCTGGGAGACTGAAGAGCAATTTCTTATCTCATCAGAACACTGCACCACTCACCTTTAGGCAATTTAAGTCCAAAGTACTGTTGAGGTCAAAGCACTGTCCTTATTTTATGTTGGCTGAAGGTCTAGCCTTGTGCAGACAGTGTTTAGCACACCCCAGTGTGTGAACGCTGCATGTCCTGATAGTGGGACACTTGTATTGACAGGGAAGGTCTTTGTGCATTAGTGTAATGTTGCAGAGAAACCCTTGTGCTGCCTCTTGTAGGACAAGTTATCTCAGATGCAGCTGTATACTGTTTCTGCACCTGAAGCTGACTTACAAACATCTTGTTTTACTGTGTGGACATACTTGCTTATTAGTATATATGGTCCCTGGACAGTTTTAGGCTTGCTATGAAAGGAAATGAGGCTTTTATGCTCATGCTTTGTCTGTCTGTCCCAGCTGGCCCTTTTCCATATAATTTTAGCAGCTCTTGCCTAGTTTTGACAAAGGATTGAAACTTGGTTTCCTGTAAGTCTTGTGAAAAAAGTTGTGAGAGAGCTGATCGTTAATTTAACCTACTATTAGACTTTACAGAATCAAGATGGAGTAGGGTGATGCAAATCATTAATTGTGCTGGTTGGGGAGGAGAAGAAGAAGGCTGGGAGTGTGGTTGTGTGTGGTGAGACTTCTTTGCCTTGCTGTGCCCTGGTGCATGATGCAGTGCTCTAGGTGGGGAGAAGTAAATGAAGTGTAGACATGATATACACTGATGCACAAGCTAGCAGGTTATCCATCCCTTTATTTTTCTGCTACACACCAGGCTTTGGTGTAACTTGGAAAATCACCCTGTAGATTGTGTCTTTCTAGAACCTTAAATCCATTACAGCTGATGGCTGAGAGACAAAGCTGGGGAGAATAAACTGGGAACAGCTCAGGGGTTCATGCTGTGGGTGGATGTGAGGAAGGAAGAGCACTGCAGCATCAAGCATTGAGCAGGAAAAATTCCTACTGCCCCAGTATAGGTGTGTGCAAGGGTCCAGCTGCCCTGTGTGATTGCACAGATGAGAGTGCTGCAACCTCTCATTTGCAGGTGCCCAGCACTGAGAAACTACCATGTGGGCAGGTCTGTCAGGACAGACCTTTGGTTTCTGACAGCAGCCCTGTCCTGGGGAAAAACAAGAATGTGGACATCACAGTTGCCAGGCCAGAGGGAGTAACTCCTCTTTGACTGATTTTATCCTCAGTTCCCTAGAATAATGCAAGCCTTGTCCTAGGGAATGTGAAAGGAGTGAGTTTGATGTGTATCTGCCAGCTGATACAGCCCAATCAGTCATAGCCTTGGTGTTTAGGAAAGTCTAGATAGGGGCTGCTTGTGGACTGCTCAGAGTAACTGAGTGAACCTCAGTGCACAGACATGCAAACAGGAAAAAATCAACAATCCCTAAAGCCCAATATCCCACCCTACATAGTAACTGATGTTGAGTGTTTGAGAGATGGCAGTAAAACTTTGGAAATATCATTACTGTACTCTGTAATGTGAGGAGCTGTTTCTTCCTGTTCGGCTAACATTTGGCATGTGTCCGAAAGCCTTGAGTATCAACAGCCCTTGTGATTCTTACAGATCCTATTTTTATCTCTGTGTCTTTCTGGTTCTCCTTTATCTGCTTTAAGTTATGAATTGCCACAACAAAAAAAATGCTACTTCTGTCAGGGAACGTGCACAGCTGCTCCTTGGGAAAGAAGCTGTCCTGGTGGTCTTGGCTGCATGGATCCAGCAGCTGTTCTGCACTGTGAGTGCTCCAGTGGTGCATTGCAGGAAGAAGAACGTGAAGGGGGAGAGAAAGAGAAAGAGCACAGTGCTCTGGACACTATCAAGAATCAGGGTTACCATCACAGTGGAGGTGACTCAGTGTGTCAGTAGCAGAGTACAGAGAGGAGAAAAACACGTTCCCTTCTTACTGTCCAGAGACATTCTTTTCCAGCACTCATGCTGCTGCTGGAGGGCAATAGCACAAAGACTGTGCCTGTGTATCCACCTCTCACAGTGCATGCTGCATGGGTGGTAAGATGATCATGGTGTTCAGGAGTGTGGGAGAATGGTGGCCTGACATGCCCAGTTTTATGGATCAACCTTTTCTGGGTTACCCAGTATTCTCTCTCACCTGTTTCTTTTGCATTTACTTGTCTTTCATTTTATTTCCCTGACTCTTTAAGCCAAGAGCTATGTTTTGGGTATGCATTGCACAGAAAGGCTCTTAACCTCACTTAGGTCCTTAGGCATTTTCATGATGAATAACTTTGCATCCAAGCCTAAACCCTGGATCTAGCTGGTCTTTACCCTTGTGCCAGTTACAGATGGGTAACTTTGGGAATCTGTTTGTTTATCTTGCCAAGCAGATGCCTAGCAGGACAGAAATGCCTTCTGTTCTTGCTGATGTGCACTTAGCTGCAGAGGTCAAGAAAACTAGATAAAATAAAACCTGCAGGTGCAGCAGCAGGTCCTGCCCACTACTTGGCCCATGAAGATTCCACTCATCTGATCTCCTGGGCAGCTTCTCTAATCCAGTAGTGATGGCACTGGCTTCTTTTTTCGTTTGTTTGTGTTTGTTTTTTTTGTTTTGTGTGGTTGGGATTTTTTGTTTGTTTGGTTTTTGGTTTTTTTATTGGGTTTGGTTGTTTTTGGTTTTTTTTAATAATGGTGGTAATGGTCCTTGATTAGCCCTGGATGTCTATACAGCTTTGAGATGGCAACAAAAGTTCTTTGGCTAGGTTGTCTTCTGATCTTTGCTATACTCACTCCTGCTTTTGGCAGCTTGCATGGGAGTAAATGTGCACCAACAGTGGCAGAGTTCTTGTTTCCCACTGCTGAAGGTGAACAACAATGTTTTGCTTGTCAGTTAGGAAATCACTTTAAGCAGATCAGTGTAATGAGATTCTGAAGCCATATGGCACTAGAATTAGTGCCTTCTAGTGCAGTAACTGCATGCTGTAATTGCAACAGTGCTGTATGCTAAAACTCATTTCAAGAGCAGAGATACTTTTTCCTCTGCTCATTCCTTTTAACTCCTCGGGGCTTAAAACAATGCCTGGGATGTAGCCCTTTATTAAAAAAGGAGGGGGAGGGAATCCCGGTCTGCTTCTTATTAGTTGGAAGAAAATAAATGGAAGTTAATAGAAAAGACCAGTTTCAGTTTCCTAGCTGAACAGTGGAATGGATGTTACCTGTAACAGCACAAACTGCAGTCTGAAAATAAACCTTCATGTCAAGCTGCTGAAATGCCTTGTGGCTTATCAGATTCATGATCCGGATGGTGGGGAAGGCAGAAAGAAGCTCACGGAGGTATATGCAAAAGGAATGGTGTGTTTCAGGATAGCTATCAAAGAACAGTTCAAACTTCAGATAAAACATCACATAAAACATAGGAAAATGTGAAGCTGGGGGTTCAGGAAAGTAATACAGATTTTTTTTTTTTCTTTCCTTTGCTTCTATATCTATCAATCTTATAGCAGCATTGGATTTAGATTACTTATTTCTCAGTCTTGTAGAATACTATACATCCATAAATAGGTGGGGGAGCTGCTGATCTTCATGAATAAATAAGGTATCTCTTGCTGATCTCACTGTTTTGGGCTGGTTTTTTTTAAATCATTGGTGGATAGGAAAGGCAATTTTTGAGTCTTATCTACTAAACTTTCTTGATAGTTCTTACAAGGATCTTTTGGAAAAGGGATGTCTGTTTCCCCTCAATTGTTTTAATGACTGTGTCGGGTAAGTTGCAAACAGGGAGTGTTATACAGTATTTTTTTATCTGCCTCATTTACACCTGCAGCAGAAGCAGACTTCTCCCCTTCCTCTGGCACATAAATGCTGTTCTCAAATTCAGTTCCTGACTCTTCACAAGAAATTATGTCCATTGTGTCCAGCACTGAGATCCAATGTGTTCGTTGCATGTTTCATGCTTAACAGTGATACCAACCTTGGAGCACTGCTTTTTGGGGCAGAAGCACATTATTTTAGGAGAAGAGATACGTGGCTTAAACTGATTTAACTGAGTTGACTTTAAATTTGTGGTAATCCTCTGGCCATACAGTAATGACAGCAAGCTCCTTCCAGCAAGCTCCAATTCCAAGGTGAGTTGATATTTCTAACAAAACTAGGAACTAGTGCAGTTCCTCAGGCTGTTTTGGTTAATGGCATCTGAGGATATCTGGGTGGATCGTTGGGTTTTGTGGGGTTTTTTTGTTTGTTTGTTTGGGGTTTTTTTGGTTGTTGTTAGGTGTTTTGTTGTTGTTGGTTGCTTGCTTGCTTTTTAAATTTCTGATGACACTTTCTTACATTTATTTACTGGTTTATTCATTGACAGACCAACTAAGATGATGTTGCTAGGCAATGCCAGCGATTCATGAGCAGAAAATGTCCTCTTCCTTAGCTTTTCCAAACATTTTGCTATGCTTGTCTGGAGCAGCAGGAAAGTAACTCCCTTCCATTCTGTGTTATCTATGGAGAAGACCCAAGAAAGCCTGCTTGCCATTTTCTCCACCTGATCCCTCCACTATACTGTTCTGCATGCAAAGAACAGTAACTTGCTTTCAGTCAGACTGATACATTTTAGCTAACAGAGGAAAATTGTGAAGAATCAATTATCCACGCTGAGTGCATGTTTGGTAACATGTTACATAAAAGCATTCCTGCAAGCCAGCCCTTGCAGCAGCTCCTGTGCAGATACGTCCAGTGCAGTACAGAAGAGGTAATTTGTGTGGTAGGAAACAGTCCAGGTCTCTTAGTGCTCCTGTGTCAGAGGTTTCTGATACGTCAGGAGAAACAAGCTCAGCTGCTTGTGAAATGTGAATGAAATGAAATTTACAGGAGAATAAACAGATCCTTCTGTTCATCCACCCTAGCCCTTGCAGTGCAACACTCATTCCTGGAGGTAAACCTTATGTGCCCTGTTGCTAAATGTGTAGCAGCTACAGTCATTTTATTTTATGTCTAGAGCTGGGTGATCCAGTGGTACCCCAGGCAGCAGAGATGTGTATTTAGCATTGTAATGGATCAGTGTTTCCAAGGGAAAGACTGAGACTTAGATGATTTTAGATAGTTTTCCTGGTGTGTGCTGTGGCTACCTGTGCTTCAGAAGCTCAGACCTAGGGCAGATTTCTTCTTGCATCCCACTTCCAGCATCAAGTTTCCCCCTTGGAACAGGGTGTCTCTCAGATCCTCCTGTTGCTAAGCCACATGGATACTGGTGGGAATAGTGTATGCAAGGGAGGTTGGCAGACAGAAGTGTATTGTCACAAATGCTGGATTCTCCCCCATTGTATATCTATATATGTGCGAGGTTGAAGTGCAATTATTCTGCGTATGTCAGACATACACATGAACATATTGTCAGAAAAGCTTATTTTCCAAGGTATATCATGTTTGCCTGTGTATGGAAGGACACCTTGAGCCCCTGTAACAAAAGAAAAGAGGATGGAAGAAAGGCTTTAAGATAAAACTGCTGGGTTATGTTTCTAGTTATCTTATCTCATGATGACAGTTTTCTACAAATTAATTCTGCCTTCTGTGCCACTGCTTTCCCTATCTGCAAAATATTGCAGTGCCCTGGGGATTTCTCTATAGAAGGTCTAATAAATATTTTACAAATGCTAATGAATCAGGTCACCCAACAGCCCAGTACGTCATTGTCCTCACTTTGTAGGCAGGGTTTTGGCAAAGAGCAGGAGGGTGACCAGCTTCATGCCATGCAGCAAATCTGGGGAGGAAGGGAGCACAAGTATTTTACTTTAAGAGTGGAGATCCCCTTTATGGCTTCCTTTCGTCAAAAGGAGAGGTCCTGAGACTCACTGCTTCCCAAGTCTTGTAGCTGTTTTACTGCATGGTCAGTTTGTGTGTGCTGGGTTAGGGAGCTGAAACAGCTTACTGTGTGGCTGGGGAGCCATAGGGCTGGCAGAGGAGAAGCTGCAGAAGTTTGTGGAATGGGGAGGAAGTAGGGCTGAGTTGACTTCTGTATGCTTCACTTACAGGTATTCACGCCTGTCCATCTAGTTATTCACCATTTTAGTAATGGTGTCATGCAATGCTTTTTTCTCCTGGGCATCTTTGTCCCCTCTAGTTCATTCTCTGATTTGTGTTAATTAGGCTTCTCCTTTCCCACTCCAAGTCTAGGGATCATCTGTGATCTGAGAGGGCCATGAGCTGAACAGTACTGGATGCAGCTATGTAAAGTGCCAACAGGTGGTAGTGCTTGAGGCAGAGGAAGGCAAAGACTCTCCTGGCCTGTGTATGAAATCCTTGCAGGAAGCTTGTTCTGTGTTCAGGTCCCTGCAGTTGAGCTCTGGGTTGCAGCTCAGCCCTGATTCATTAGGTTCTCATTGTATTCTTTGCACTGTCACCAGTGCTGCCTCGTGCCTGTTCATGCATCTCCTGTGCAGTCCCCCCCAACCCCAAGGAAGGCTCCTTTTTATTTCACTGCATCAGTATAGAGCACTCTCTGCACTCAGTTCCCCAAGTACTAGTTTCTTCACAAGGCTCTCTGATCAGTGATTTGTATTACAGTAATTGATAAAAGGGAAACAAGTCAAATATCCAGCACCTTCAAAGAGATTTCTAAATGTGTATTTCAGATCTCTCATTTTGGTATCAGACTGATGGATCCAACTTCTTTTTTAAAATATTTGTATCGGGGATTGCACAGCTAGCAGAGCCTGTCTGCCAGCAATATTTCCCTTTTGTCCTCCATTTGCTACTCTGTTCATTTAGATTATCAGATCTTATGAGCAGGGACCGTGCATAGCAGCAGAGGGCTTTTCTGTACAGTTGCAGTCTCCCAGTGCCACTGCCAGACATATGAGTAATTGGTTGAGCAGCTCTGCAGAGCAGTCTCCTTGCACCATCCAAGCTGAAATGCAGAAGTAGAAAAATCCATTGTCAATGATGAAGAATCATAAAATCATAAGCCTGAAAGGGACCAAAAATCATGAAGAAAAACCTTTTCTTAAAGAAAAAATTCTTTGTGAACATATCTGGCATGCTCTTTAAGAGACATTCTGTGATCTTGCAACGTGCTTCTGGGATCTTCTCTCTTCATTGTCGCTTATAAGGTAGCTTTAAATTAATGATAAGGAAGCCATTCAGAGCATGGACTGTGCTGAGGTTCACAGCTTTCATTCTGAATGAGAGAGTAAAGAAAACTGATATTGAAAGCAAGGAGGGAGAAACAAACACAGTCAGTAAGCCTATAAAAGTCTTAGCCAATTGCAATGGCGAACATCCTGCTGGTGAGGGTGACCTTGAATGAACTAAGTGGGATAAAGTCACCAGCCTGGACTGACGGCTGAAGAATCAGGCTGGATTCCAGCAAACTGAGAGAGAGCAGATTCCTGACAAGAGTCTCCTGAGCTGTGGCAATGGCTTCTCGGTGTCGGAAATGTGGACAACAGGTGCCCAGGAATCCACCTTTCACTGCTGTCCGGATAACAGAAGGAGAAATGAAATCTTACCATGATTTTATAGGAGGATGCATTAGATTGGAGCGCATGGCAAAGAAAGGTATGTGCAGCATCTTTAAAAGAAATAGCGTCTTCTCTTAGTGGTACCTGCATTGCATTCCTAGGAGATTTGCAAAAAGAGATTATTTTTCTAATGTTTTCTCTGAGGATTCAGTGGTAAATAAAGACAACTGGTTGGATTTGGATATTAACTTAGGTACGAGTGCATCATTTGACTTGGCTGTATATTTCTGGGATATTTGCAGTGATTTGACCTAGAGGAGGTTAAAAAGAATGCTAGACTCATTCTGAATAAATGTTTATTTCACTTGGCTGTTAGACACTGAGGTTTCTGTATATGTCTGGAGCAGGTATTTATTGCGCATGTAAAATGCGTTTTTGAAATGAATGTAAGGATATGGGACAGTGGGTATCATGACCCAGTTGACCCTGTCACCCTGTGCTCCTAAAGTACTATATAGAAGGTCAATATCTTTCTCACTGTAAAGATTCTGGTTTCACTGTACTCATAACAGAAACTTTGACTATCGAGTTTTTTGTGCTCTGTGTGAGTATGGCTACAGGGCAGTATTCCACTCTGAGTGGGTTGCTAATGTAAGATGCTGGTGCCCTGACAATTCATGCTAATTGCATGTTAACTCTGAAGTGGAGTGATGATAGTTGAAACCTAGGCTGTTGACTGTTTAGTCACATATCAAGATTGCTGAATCATAGAACACTTTTTCTCTAAGTGCTATTTGAGAGAAAGATTAACCAAGGAGCCCCTTGATTTCATTTGTTGTGTTAACTTGAATAAATACTTACCAAATGTCAAATCCAGAAATTTATAACATGTTCACTAGCACATGGCAAAAAGATCCCCAAAAGCATGCAATATGATTGTACTTTCAAGATGAATTGTTTATTATGATTTAATTAGCCATTCAGCAAAGAGAGTTGCATTCAGTCTGGTAAATCGAGAATATTCTGCAGAGAAAGAGGTGGACCAGAAGCAGGTCATCTACTGGCAGCTACTGCTTACAAATTGGGGTTTGCAGATACTTTCTTTAATAGGGCTCTAGTGCACAATGCCAGGGTTTGAAAACTGCAAAGCCAGTCCATTGTACCTCTGCTTCTGTTGGCCATCTATCCGTGCTGATTTTTGGGCTCAGTGCCTACCTATGCATTGTTGTATTTGGCTGACCTTTTGGTAACACTGATGTTTCCAGTTGCACTCTTTGTAATGAGGCATTCTGAGTTCAGTGTAGCATGGCAGAAATGTCTGGTATCTAAGTAAAAGACAGAACAGAATTAATTGAAGTTCCTTCCTGAATCTTTGATCAGGTGCTTCCAGGTTGCTTACGGCTCTGGGGGCCTGTGGGCCTGCTGGAGGCAGAGCTCAGGCATCTGCTGTTCATTTTCTTCCTGTAGGTAGAGAGGGGAAGACACTGGTAAGAGCTTTGCCATGGTTACTGTTCCCAGGGAAACACCTTCCCTGCCTCTCATGTTGAGAGATGACCTGGCACAGTATTATGGGCGGAAATCCCTTGGAAAAACATTTTCTGCTAGAGAACAGATAGTGTGTCAACTCAGTCTGAGCCTGTTGCCATTTTGTGAGGCAGAAAGCATCTTTGCTGCTTCTGTTTTAAATTCTGCCAATGAGGCCAAAGGAGGAGCAGAAGTTAGGTTATTGCTAGGGACAAGGTGCCTTCAGCTGCATGCATTAGAGCTGCGTGAGCTGTGAGAATACACCACTGACAATTCTGCATGCGGTGATGATGTTGGAAGGGGTCTAAGGAGCTGGCAAGGTGGCACAGGAATTCATAACAGCAGCACTGCCTGGGTTCTTTTCTCCTGTTCTGATCTGACTCTGACCTTGTACTCATCTCCTGTCTTGTTTTGGCCTTAGTTTTCTTATCTGTAAAGTAGAAGCAGTGGGAACTACCTCCCTACATAATTAGTGAATTCCTGATGATGTATCCTGATGATTATCCTTTGATTTGACCAGTTTCCCTTTGCAGTAGGTGCTGCATAAACACAGGGGAAGAAAGATGGTCTGTCCCAGAGAACTTGGGCTCTGCCTGCCCCATCTTGCTAGTCCTTTGCTACTAGCAAAGACTCGTTGACAAACTCTAGGGATGGATGTGTGCCTTTTTCTCAGACTGGCTCTGTCTGAACATGGTGGCAATGCAGGTTTGTGGATCTCTGCGGTGAGTTCTGACTTGACTCTCACTTAGGGGTACCCTTCCTGCGATGTAAAGATCCAGCTGGAGTGTTGTTGAGGACTAATTGGCTAGTGCTTACTCAATACTTCAGGCACTCCAAAGTATGAAGCATTTTTCACATACCATGTCTGTGGGGCCCTGTGAATATTCTGTGGCAATTTTATCTCTCATACTAAATATAATAACGAGAAGAGATGGAAGGCACACAGGTAACTACAGCAGAAATAGAAGCCACGTGGCTGCAGTCAGGCCTGCAGTGGCCTACAGGTAACCTACCTGTAGGTAAACCTTTCATCTGCAGTACCCCATAGCAAGCAGCATGCTGCCAAGCTAATCCAGTTCCTGGATCATGCAAGTTCAAGACTTCCTTTGAATCAATGTGATCTGTTTTGACCAGTGCTTAAAAGTGTGTTTGTAGCCTCCTGTTGATGTAAGGAGATGAAAATAGTGAATGATTACAAAAAGAAGGTGCTGCTATGAGGGACCAGTTGAAGGGCAGTTTCCCTATAGCCACATGATGACTGCTCAGAGCTCCACAGCCCTGGCTCCCTGCAACAGGCAGAAGAAGGACCTTGCTGTATGAGCTGGCCTATGGGTGCTGAAGTCCCCTCTGGGGTCTGATGTACAAATGGTGCTATTTTGAGGACCAGTATGTGACCTTGAAACTCTCTGGGAGCTGCAGAACCAAGGTGCTATAACTGACAACCAAAAAGAAGGAGCCCCCAGAAAGCCAGGCAAGAAATGTGGTAGTGACTCCAGTCCAGAGCTGATCCTCCTTGTAGCGCTTTCAGTTTCTCACAAAAGAGATACTGAAGCTGAAACCAAAGCATAGCCTCTTGTCATGAAATACATCATTACTGGACAGTGGCTCATGTGCCTTTTCAGCACTGACATGACTATTCATGTCACCCAGCTGCTGGCTAACATCTTTTATGCTTGAGGACACCTCCTGCCAAAATGGGCCCCTCTGTCCCCAGATGCTCTTAATTAGCCTGCCTTGTTGTGATGCTCAAGTCCTCCAGTGGGACCACACTACTGGGGCTTAACATGGATGGGTGAGCATTGGCTGGTTAGACTATGTTTCTGCATGCTGTGGAGCTTGAGGCTGCATGCAGATTATATATTTTTAAGTGAATAAATGTGCCTTATTCATCTATGCTCTAGGCTGGTGGCTGCATAAAACAGCATAATGAATCTGCAGACACTAAGGAGTATGCAGTTCATTACTGAGGCCATTTAGGATTTTGCTGTTGCTGCAAAACCAGGCAAAATCCTCCTTGCTGGTAGGATGGGGACCTGTGTCTTGTGCTAAGAAAGTAATTCTGATTTTGTCCTTCTGTAGGACAGAGGAATGCCACAGTTCTGTCTGTCTAGCAATCATGGGCACTTGTTCTCAGTCCTACTGCTGTGTCTCTCTTACTGCTGGAAATGAAAAGCAGTTCTTCAGATCTATCTGTTCAGGGAGGAGAAGGGACTGAAGTATTGGAAATGTTTTTAGAGCAGTTAAGGATTTAAAGATAGCAAACTGGTTTTATGGTGCTATCTCCAGAAGGAAATCCCATCTGAATGAGTTCAGGCTGAAATTTCTTGGACTTTTTGGATCTTCTCCACCTTCAATAGTGAAATAAATGAGAAATGCTTTCCTTTCCCACATGGCTGACCTTTCCACAAAGGTGCTGGTTACTGGAGAAAGTGACTGTTTCATGTGAAGACTGAAATCTGCAGTGTAAGTGGAAGGTATTTCTAGCCCCCTTGAGACTCAGTCATAGTGCCTCCTTGTGAATTGCTCAGATTTTTTTCTTGTTTTATTTGCATTCAGTATCTATTCTCCTCCTTAATATAAAATGCTACCTAGGGAACCTGGGATAAATTTTTTCAGCTGGCTCTCACTGCGAAGAAAATAGTTAAAATAAAATATTCTGTTTTCCATGGAAGTTTTTCTAAGAAAAGATCCTTACCTTAGATGCTTGTGTCTCTTTTCACCTGTTCCCATTGATATGCAGCCTGCTCTGCTGCTATTGAGCAATACTGAACCCTGTTTACTTAATCAGAAAAGTTCAGAGAATGATGATGAAAATAGGGTTGGTATAGCTTGATTTCCATTTTAAAAGAGTTTTGAGAGATAAGTAGTACTGAGAAGATCAAGAGAACAAATTCTCAGAGGGCAAATTATAGCAGAGGCCTTCTGGGTATTTATGTTTTTCCCTTCCTCCCACGATACCAGAAAAAGAAACAACCCAGTGAAATGGAAAAGCATTAAACACAGATAGACAGATAGCTCTAATTGGTAATGTTTTGTTAACTTGTGGGGCTTATTACCACAAGATAATAGCTTAGTTTCCTTTTTTTGTATTGCCTAAATTGTCGTGTAAACTGTCTGGGGAGAAGATTTCGGGGGAAAATGGTGCTGGATGTACTGGGAGGTTGGAGAGCATCTGTGCAGAGCTCTCACCCTGGTTATGCCCATGGAGCTTATTCTCCAATTTCAGCCAGTTCTGCTGCTTCAAGCCCCACTTAAAAACCCAATTCTGCTGTGCTAATATGCTGATCTCGTGTACAAATTGTGCTGCTGCTTTATTACTTGAATCTTGCTGTGGATTAGCATGCCCAGTGAGGTTTCTAAGTCATGGACTCTCCTCCTTCACCACCTGGACATTATCTAGTACAATTATTGGTGCTCAAGTATAAAGGAATGATAAGTAAAGCTTGGCTGTAGCAGCCCAGCTTCCTGTATGTAACTATTTGGACTATGCCAGGTGCCTTGTTGCACAAATTCATTCCATTTCTCAAGGGGAAAAAAAAAAATCCTTCAGGCTTTTACAACAGACAGGAATTATTGACCAAACATTTCTTTTTTTCACCTTTTTCTAAGCCAGGATGTCTCAGCAACTTTATTCTGCACAGAGACAGCACTTTATTCATATTCAGAACCTGTTCCTGTGAGTCATTAAATTGGGGATTGCTGAGTTCAGGCTATTTGTCTAAACTCTTAAGTCACCACCTTGATACAGTGTGCTGCTGTGGAGGCCTCTGAGGAGCAAGGGTCTACATGACTGAAGATCTGATTATGAAATTGGGATACTGTTAATTAGTAAGGTCATCCTCTGCTAGCATTGGGAAAACCTGAGATGAGATGGGAAGAGGTAAAGGAATGGGATGCTCTGTTCCAGTTTCCCTTGACTTTACCACCAGACTCAGGAAAGGACATCTGCCAGAGAAGGGATGAAATTGGAGGCAACTATCAAATTTTTAAGTCAAAACCACAATAAGAATCAATGAGCTGGAAATTAAAGTGAGAGCTTTGAAACACAAGCCAATTTCTTTGTGTTAGGGCAGCTCTAGGGGAAGCAGTGAATTTGCGGTTGCCTGGAGTATTTAACATAAGATTAAAGAGCTTTCTAAAATGCTGGTTTAATCCAATTTCTGTGAACTTCTTGTGTGTTCAACAAGTCAAACACAATGAACCTAGTGGTCCCCCCCTGGTCCTGCAGTGAAAGAATCTGGGAAGATGATCTCTTGGGTTAGAGGTACTTGGGTATGAGGCATTCCTTGTTGTGCTTTTGGACACCCATACCCACAGGTGTGAACACATGAAAATGTGTAGTCAGATGCTTGGGTGGTGCAAGTTATTTCAATGGAACTGGGGTGCATTATAGCAACTGAGGATCAGGTCACTGAAATTTTTTTTTAAAAAGCAAACTTCCATATGTACTGCAGATTCTTACCAGTAACACAACCTGAAACATCAATATTACTCTATTCCATATGCTGTATGCTGGTGGGACAATATTTGGATAGCACAAAATGTTGTTCTACTGGGAGGCACAACTAAGCCTTTTGAGCTTGGCAAAGACATTTTACAGATGCATACTGAAATTACCTTTACTAATTATGAAAATGAAAAAATGTCTGACACTTGTAAATCTAGTTTATGAAACTGAAAGTGCTGCCTTATGAGCTTTCTTTTGAGCATGCAGTGGACTGAGGAATTTCTTGGTGCCTCTTCAATGGTGAGTGAGTTCATTCCTCTCCTTATCTCAGGAATCCAGCATAAGGTTCGTCGTTTACATTCACTTGCAGAGTATCATTTAGTCTTCTACCTCCACAGCTGGATCTGCTACTTCCTCAGCATCTCTACACACAGGGTTAAAATGATTTTTAGAGTGTAATCATCTGGCACGTTTATCAGCCACTTGCATCGATGTGGCACTTGCCCATAACGCTTTGGAGCTTCTCCCACCTCTGCTGCTGGAGAGGACGAGTCTCCGCAGGAAGGGTACGAGCGCTGCCCGGGAGAGGGCAGTGCACTACCGCAGACCTGGCCCGGGGCACTGCTGCGCGCTCGCTCTGCTCCCTCTTGGGGGGCTCCCACCGAGGATGAGCTGGGTCTCGGTGCGTAACGGGGCTGGGGGTTGTTCACTGTGCGCAAGCAGAGCTGGAGCTGAATCTCCCACCCGTAGCCTCCCCTCCTGAGAGCAAAACGTGTCCGGAACGGGAGGCAGATTTTGACTGTAAATCGGTTACATGTGGGCATTTATGTCAGTACGGGCAGCAGAGAGTAACATTACACACTTGGCACAGGTGGTAAATTCGTTTGTTTAGCATGTGGTTTAGGAAAGGCTGGGGGAAAAAAATGCAATGTAAAAACATACTATGCATTTTGCTGCTCTCCTGGTCTATCTTTATGCACCTAGTAGTGCCTGTCTAACACTACAGGTGTCTTAAGCTCTCATACATATCTCGTACCTAGCATGGTGATGGTCTACATTCTTTTGGCATTTATCTGTAACTACATATAAAATCCTGTTAGTTTTCTCATGCTATACTATAAACGTTGTGATAATTTGTGTTGGTTGGCTGGTGGGGGAAGGATGGAAACACTGTGCGTATTGTCCATACAGACAGGCTACTGGAGTGGATCTGTCTTAAGGATAACTTTGGTCTGCTCCTCATTTTACAGGTGGGGGAAACAGGTTGGCTGGTGACCTAGATTCCTCTCCCCATGCCTCATTTTCCCTATCTATAAAATGAATGACACTTGTCTTTTTTTGAGCCTGACTGATGGCAGGCCATGCAGAAGAAACAAGATGATTGCTACTACATCATGCATCCTAGGGGACAGCTGCTTTGCTGTACCCTAGATAAAGAGTGACTTGTATCTAAAGTTACTGAGCTGCTGAGGTTTGTGGTAGTAAAGGGACAATTTTATTAGTAAACATAATGCTAAAGTGATGACCCAGTCTTGCTTCAGAGAGCTATAGATGCCATGTTACCATTGGCATGCCAACATGAAAGCGCATGTGTACTCTCACCGTGCACTGTGTGAACTTGTGTCCTGAAGTATTTGTTGAACTAGATACATAGAACAGATTGCTCCCCTATTCAGTAGCTGTCATCATGTTTCCAACCAAATTCATAGGTCTTGTGCAGTCTTCTCCTTTGTCTTTAAATAACAGTACTATGCTTTGGTGTGTGGGTGTGCCTTTGGGATAGTACTTCAAGACAGCTATTCACAGCAGTGCTGTTGGTTTCCCTTGGCCCTGAATACTCTACTATTTAAAGTTATTTTAATGAGAGCACTTTCCATGCCTTAATCTGAGCAAGTCAATCTCTTTCGTCTCTTGTTGGGATGCACCTCTGTTTGTGCTAAGCTGTGAATGCCTCCAAAGTCTACAGGTCTGAGTGGAGAGCTGCCTGGGAGGGAAGAAGCCAACTGTACCTTGGGGAGGGTTAAAGCCTGGGTATGGTGCATGTCAGAGGTCTCTGCTGTGGTTTGTGTTGAAGCAGTTACTAAGCAATTTGTGCAGTCTGCTCCAGGAGAGCGTCAGCTCTTTGGTGCACTGTTGGTTAGATCCAGGACTGCTTCCACAGAAGGCTGCCTCTCTCCACCCCTCCCCTCTGCCTTGTGTGAACTCATTACCACAGCGAGACTGCAGAGAAGCCAGCCTGCGACACAAGGGAGGGCACATGCTTGTGAGTGTGCGTGGGTCTAAAGGGGAGGCATCACTCTTTGCAGTGTGTTTCTGTTGCTTTTTCTAATGGTCATCTGAACTGAGATGGTGGTGACAGCTTGGAGGAAGCTGCTGCAGAGGTTGCTGCGTCTCTGAGGGCAGAGAGGTTGGCTGTGAGCAGTATTTGTCCTGTTACTGAGATATATATTCAGAGTGCTGCTGGCAGCAGTGATGGCTGCTATGGCTCACTGTCTCAAATGGCAGTAACCAGGGAAATATTTTTGAGCTAACTGGCCTCTGTTCAGGAGCAAGCAAGAAAACAGTCCTTCAGCTCCTGAGCTGAGTGGTCCCTCAAAAATTATGTGAATAGGCTCTGAAATGATTTTGGTGGATGTAATAGTTCAGAGCAGAGCCAATGGCTGGAATTTTTCTAAGATGCTGTTTCAGCTGTGAAACTGTCTTCTGGCAAGCTCTGAGGAAGAAGGAATGAAGTCTGCCATACCTTGATTAGCTTAGTGTCCAAGTATTGTAGTGAATATATTTTAGTTTTGCAGTTTGCCACATGTGTTTTTTGTTATTCTTGATGGATTTTAACATGACAGTGTGGAAATGTGAAACCTTCTTTTGTTGCATTCTGTACTCTGAGCAGGAATTTGTGTTCTAGCAATCCAGCATTGTTGTGAAGCACAGGTTTTGGGAAGAAGATGAATTAACTTTTCTCTGGCAAAAATCAGAAACCACCAGGAAGTTTTTACTACTGAGGGACTAAGCAAGGGGCTGTGCCATGCTGCTGTAAATCTGGATTAATTTCTTGAAGCTGATGCTGAGATTAGACCTTGGCCTTTAATGCCTTTTATTAAGTAATTTTCTATTTTGTGGAGAGTAGGATGCAACATCCCCCCTATAATATCCCAGCATATGCTCTGTGAATCAAGCAATGTCTGTCTCAGAAAAAAAATATTGCTGAGCAAATTATGTAGAATGGTGTGTTTCTTTAGCTCTTTGCTGATTATGGATAGTTCATAATATATAGTGAAGATTTGTTAATAATTTCTTATCTATCTCTTATGATTTTACAGAAATATTATAAGAAGTGTCTTCATAACAGGATGGGATATAAAGTCACCTAAACTGAACAGTGAGAGTATATGCTTTAAGAATTTTATATTAGTTTGTACAATTTAGCTTTTATGGGGATTATTAATCAAGGATTCTTAGATGTGTGCATAAGTGTATGGTGTATTCTGACAATAAATAGTTGTCAAAATTCTTGAAGTGTGACTAGATCTAAATTTGTACACACCAATGTATTTTTGTAGAATGTACCAATAGTAAATCAAAACACTGGCTTATTTTCACTTTCTTTCCAGTTTACTTATGTAGGAGAAAGCTTTTGATTTTTTGATTCACCAACCGATTTTAAGACATTTTCTTTAAAGACAAACAAAAAAAAATCACAGCCAAACAAGAACATCAAAAGACTGTTTTTCAAGAAGTGGTTAAGTGGAAAAAGTGGCAAACCCAAGGAAGTCTATACCAAAATCCTTTGAAGTTGGCTTAGAAAGCTGAAATAAACCATAGAGGGTACACGTTAGCAGTAGCAGCATTGTATATAATAGTAGCAGGGACCCATCCTGCCTGGGTTGGTAACAGCCTGCTCGCCAATTTGACACAGAAGTGAATAACTGATTTTTAAACTATAGATAGGCCTGATTGAGAATTGTCAACTTCAGTACTTCTGAGTCTTGGAGTCCCCAGGTTCGGATTTTAATTCTGTATCTGAACTTCCTGGCCATCCACTGCCATTTTAGATTAATAACATATTTAAATGTTTAACAAAACTCCAAGCATATGTACATTTCCTCTAGTTTCAGCATGACTGCACGTGGACTTAACTTTGCGTTATGCACATGCCTGAGGGGTCTGCTGAAATAGCAACCACCTGAAAGCCTAGATCTAAGCTTGGGGGAAGTTCAGGTTTGGATCCAAAATAGCTGTGGTTCACTTGCATTTCCTATGTGAAGAAGGAGTATGCTAGACTCTTTGTGACTTTAAAGTTACTGCAAGCAAGTCCTTGAAAAGTCCTTGCAGTTTGCTAATGGCTGGTGTGATCTTGAGCGTAACCTAGAAATTTCCCTTTTATGTAGTGGCAATGTTAACCTGCAAATAACTGGACATTATAATTCTCCCCAGTGTCCCTGCCACCTTGATGTCTGCCTGACTGTAGTCCCTACCTTCTACTTGGACAGCACTCAAATGTCTCTTTTGGAGGTCGCCACTAATGACTGCTTTGAGCTTGTCTTGAATCTTTCATTCAGTAAACTTCAAGCACAGGTCTATGTTAATGAGTTTGCATCTTTAGGGTGGTAAGATTTTCCATATACTGCAGTGGCCCAACATACCCACTTAAGAAACTGAAAGTGAGGGGATTTCCAGTTGAGAGGACATGTTTTCAGTTCGTTGATATAAACAGCTCTCTTTTCAGCCCCTTCCAAGTCAGCCGCAGTAGACTCCTAATGCCTGCCTGTAAAAACAATTTGTTTAACTTAGTCTGTAACCACTCCTGGAGCATGGGAAAACACAGCCACTAAACAGGTCTTTTCTATCTGTGACCTCTCCATTTCTGTAATTTTATGTTAAAAGTGAACGTCAAATTTGGTCAATGAGATGAACTGAAAAATGTAGTGATCCAAAGTAATTTGAGCAATATTTGCTGAAAGACTTAGAAGAAATGTTTAATATTCCTGCAGAGCAAAGCTCAGGTAAAGCTGTGCATCCTTCATTAGAATGCTTTGGAAATACTGATTGTGACGTAGCATAATGAAGAGCAGATCTGCTGTGCAATAGAAGATCACATCAGGCAACAGTTCAGCTTCTGCCCAGGTAGACACTGAGGGTCATAGGTTTTTGAGCTCTTAAGAGAAACATGTGCATTTCTAACCTTTCTCTCTTTCATGGACCTTCTTTGGGAACACTTGCAAGGCATTTCTATCCACACCATGGCCTAGATTTGTCCCTTCTCAAGGGATCAGAGCATATCAGCAGTGCATCACTCAAGACAGTTGGAATCTTGCTCCTAACCCTGCTTGTCCAGATTTCTACATTTATGTACACAAAGTTGGGTTTGCTGTTACACTTAAAAAAAAACCCCAAACTTTAAGGGATGCCTCCTAATATGAACCAGAGTTACTTAAATATTATAGAAGAATCTTCTCTCTTATGAAAGTTAGTTAGCAAACTTTGCTATGAAACTTGGTTTTAATGAGAATGGAAATTGCATTTAAACAAATACACTTTGTAAGTTTTACAGTTGTGCTTGGTTAGCAAATGATCTGAGAGAAATTATGACACCAGTCACCTACCTGTGCTGCATTTTCTATTTTGCTCTAAGCTGATCCAAGTGTGATTCTCCGCTGGAAGAGGTAGTCCTGGCCTTGTCATTTCCCACCCCATGCCTTACTAGTAGTGCTTGTACCCTTCAAGCTCCTTTGCAGAGAACTAACCCACATAAGAAGCAATCCACTAAGAAAAAGATTGTTTCGCTTTATTTACAATAACTTTTTTCCTGGCTTAGTTTTCAGTTGACTCAACATGGGTTAGCAAAAAAAGAGGTGGTGGGAATGTGTAGAAGAATAAGGGAAAGGATGGGATTTCCTTTCTGTTTATAGCTGGATTTTTATTTCCTCTTTAAAGCAAACAAACTGTAGCATAGCCAGCTCGTATCAGTAACCGATCTTGCTGTTTCTCTGTCTGGGCTGAAAGAGTAAACAAACATTTTCAAAAAGTAAACAAAGGGCACAAATGGTGAGAAAGAGAAATAAATAGAATTTAAAAAATCAAACCCAAACCAAGAGCTTCTTTTGCTGATGTAATAACTTTGAAGTTCTTTTTGGCCTTCAGGAAGGGAAATGTTTTGCTTAAAGGTTTGCATTGGGAATTCTGGTGGGACAGAATATTTTCAAATCCTTTGACCTGCTTAAACCTTATCAGTGAAGACATGCAAATTTGTCTCCTTAGTGTGTGTAATTCTTGAAATCGAATGTAGTTCTGCTAGACTCTTAGCTAACTTGTTTTTCATGGCAAGGAGACACAGGACTTGGAAGAACATTTGAACTGTAGGTACTTTGCAACTTTCAAACTCTGGATTTGTGTGTTGCCTTTTGGTACTTTTTAAGAAGAGTAAGAACACATAACATTAGGTGTCCTTTCATGCTCTTAAAACGAAATCTCTGACCTTATGCTTAACCCTATCCGACTCTTTTCCGTCACATCAGAAATCTGATTTTTCCCCCAATCCACAATTTTGATTTGAATGCTCTGAGGGTAATTTTTGACTGAGCTTGCACAGAGAAGTAGGCTGATGTACTCTACGTTTTAGCAAAGATTTTATTTCACTCCCAGCTGTCTTCCCTGTGAATTACATATTAGGCTGTCATTAAGAAGAGATGAACTTTGCTCTGGAAATTTGTAACCCATTATTGCAAGATAAGTGACTTCAGATGGGGGATTGAAGCAACCCCCTCCTCTAGACAACAGAAGGCCAGGCATTTGTAGCATTCAGTCACTAAAAAATAAACTCCAGTGTCCTGTTATGGCTGGTTGCCTTTGGTTGTCTTTCATGGAGCAACAGACACTGCTGTGTCAATCTGCTTGGCGCAGTCCAATCTTTCACTCCAGCAGGTCATCTTTCCAACACTGTTGGAAACTATTAGTTGTCATTAACATGTAAACTACTTTCTGTCTGCTCAAAGAGACGAAGGAACAAGATTCTGTTCATTGTTGCTTTTAATCAGCTGCTGTTCGTGGAGCTCTGAAGGTGGCAGTCTATGGACTGTGCTCCAGACCTGCTGCAGGAATACATACAGCTGTGGTGAGAAATAAAACAGGAAAGTGTGGCGGGGCGGGGGGGGGAGCCCAAGCATGTTTCATTTTTGAGTGAGGAATTATGAAGCGTAACTGAATGGCTTTCCCCTTAAAGATTAGCTAGCACAGTTGCAGCTAGCCTCCCTAGAGATCTGGGAGGGAGGAGAAGCTGTGTCAGACAGATGGCTATAGTAATTGCTTTTCTTCCCCCCCCCCCTTGGTAGAAAACCTTGCGAGGCAAAACTGTAAGGCCTAATTCTTCTGCAGTGAAACTGGTCTCTGCTAGGAATTGAACTTATAGCAGTTTAAGAGGAGACCCAAGAGTTGACGAACTGACTTGTTTCATTTTTTTTCCTCTAGTTTCACATCCTTCTTCAGATTTTAATTGTCCTGGCAAATTCAATTAGCTCAAGTAATGAAGAACTGCATGGTTTGTGTAAAGATTCAACTTTGGTGACCTATGTAGGGGATTGGCATTGTTTCACATAATACTACTTGATCAATTAAGCTTTTTTCTTTTTTAAATTTGAGAAGCTATGTGTAACTTCATCTTCAATTAAAAAAAGTTAAAACCACAAGAATAATCACACAGAAGCTAGGAAATGCCTGAGTTAAGGTTGCCAAGATAACCATGCTCCAGCCACTTGGCTGGTGTATGTTTTGATATGCTCTTTAGTTGCATGGCTATACAGACTTTTTATCAGAGGACAGGACTGCTCTGAAGTGAGCAGGGGTTGTCCAATCTCTTCCACAGATATTAGCAAGGTGCAATGAAGCAAGACAGTTGTCAAGCTCCTGTGGCTTGTCAGCTTCCTAAAACCTTCCCATTGACTTTTGGGTCCCTGTGTAGTGAATTAAAACATGCCTATCATCAATAAATTTTTCTGAAGTAGTCTATGAACCTACAGCTGTTAGCTCAGTATCAGCTCACGTCAGCCTAAAGCAGGGTTTTCCCAGCTGTGGTATCTGTCCCACAGGAAAATGATACATCACTTCTTCCCAAGAGGCTGAACGCCACTTCCTGCAGGCTTGTGGCTTGCAGTACACACACCAAGAAGGCTCAGAGCCTCCTGGGATAAAACTAGTGGAAGATACGAACAGATTAATGCTCACTAATGCTAGGCAAAATGTCATGGCTTTAAAAAAACCCCAGACCTGTGTCTTTTGGTTTGCTTTTAAGAATTTTTTCAAGCTTTTGTTTTAGTCAAAGATTAATTCAGCAGCCCCAGGTAATTGTATGTTTCCAAGGACTGGGACTTTGACTGTAAACTCTGTGCTGTGATGGTGTTACAAATTCATCAGTATTGGAGAGTAACTACCTCTAAGCACTATCCTAGAGGAAGGTACAAGAGGGCAAATGTGACTTTGTATGCTGTTGGCTGCAGCTACTGATGTTTTGTAGCCATGTGATCTGATTTGCCATTTCGGCTCACGAGGCACCTTCCCTTGTTTCCTCAGATTTTCTCAGTCTCCTCCTAATTTCTTCTGCTACAATTTCTTTTCCCAGCATGTCAGTGTGTGAGCTGCACTCACTTACTCAAATGTGTGATTCCTAGTCACCAAATGTATTTTATACCACCTTTCTCGTCATCTGAATGTCTCCTGCTGAGTGTGGGTTTTACAGCAAATCCCACATGGCTCTTCTTGCACAGACAGGGGATTTGATGAGAATTAACTGGCGCTCTGCAGCTCTTGTTTCTACTACTTCATCTTATCTTTACACCACAAAATACTTCTGGTAGAAAAAGGATATTTAGAAACCAGAAACCAAGCTATTTTTAGAGCAAGTTAATAAAGTAGCTATATGAAGGGGTGTGTGTGTGTAATTTCTGTTTTGCTCAAGACTAGTTGATATTAATGATGCCTTCATATTGGCAAACATCAAAAGCAAGCTATTGTATGGGCAGGTTTGTTACCCTGGAGGGATGAGCAAGTCTCTCAGAGGCTAGAGATGGTGGCACATTTTCTAGTTCATGTTCCGTTTTTTGTTGAGCCTCCTTGTGATTGTCTCATCCATTGTAGAAACCTTTGCTCCATTTTTGCAACTGTTTGGCATAAGCTCAGTCCTGGTCACCCAAACCTGAGTGCACCTGTCTACCTGTGGGACTGCACAGTTGTCACAATATCTTTGCATCTTTTGGATGCTGAAATCAACAGTATTTTCTTCAATGGATGCTCCAATGTTTCTTGGTTCTGAGAGTCCAAGCTCTGTTTTAATTACTATTTTGATGATTTTTTTTTCCCCTTACTTGTGGGCTGGGGTTTTTTTTGCTGTTTTTTGATTCAGATATAGTCACCTCTAACCAGCCATTTTTCTTTCTTCTACCTCCATCTTGCTGCCAAACTGTGGTTTGAAAAGGGCATATCTATCACTACTATAGTGATTCAGAAACACTTCAAGTAGACTGTCTGAAGGATGCTAGAAGTCTTTGACCCATGATCTGGAGACACTTGTCAGTACCTGTTGAGAGTTATATTTATAGATTACAGGACCTTTTTGTTGCTTGTTCATTGGGTGTAGTATTTATCTGACTCTAAACAGGGCTATCAACATGCTGTTCTTAAGCAGGTAGCAGTGAAATCAGGCTTATGGTGTTCTCTGCTTTCTAATAAATAATAACCTTCTACATTCAAAATGATTTTGTTTTGCCTTTCCTTTTTTACTCTGCAGTTTCCCCCACAGATCTCATTATGGACATGCATGGAGGAAAGTGCAAAGTAAAAAAGGAAAAACTTAATGGGTTACTGTTATTTTGTTTGCTTTGGGAATGCATACCTGCCTCTTTCAGTTTACTCAAAACCTGGAGTACCATGTGGCTGTTGGCTGGGATCTCTGTGCTGCCACAATATAGATAATGAATTGTCATAAAACTCACTTTAGGTGGGCTGGGGGAATAGGTAAACACAGCAACTCAGGGTGGCAGGCTATAAGCCACCTCCAACTGGGTGGGTCCTCCGACTCCCCTGCTTTGCCTGTGACAGATGCACAAGACAGGTGATGCTGTGCCAGTCCACATGTCCCTCCTGTGCACAAAAATGTTGTCAGAAGGGGATAAAACAGACTCTGGGAATCCCAATATCTAAGGATTAAGGATTTATGGATGTTTGATATAGAGACAAGAAAAAGCTGTGGGAGGAGGGATGAGATTACTGCTGCAGCATGGTACTCAGCTGTGCTGAATAATGTCAGCTGGGGTCAGTAGGATACCTGTGGGGGGATCAGGAGGCTGTTCAGTCCTTCAGTCTCTAAGTGACCATGTGCTGTATTGAAAGCAAAGCCCAGCGAATAGGATTGCTAGTTGTATTTGTAAAGGCATAGAATGGAAATCGGTTCTCTGTCCCTAGCTGTTCAGTGGGCTTTCCTTTGAGAAACTGAACATAACTTGCCGAATATGATGTACTGAGTTTAGCTTTACTATCCATTTCAGTGGATTCCCACAGACCATAACACTGAGTTATCTCAGGTCTGGGGTGTCTACAGACAGAGAGACTCAGAACAATGTTGCTGTTTTAGCCTTTCTGTTGCTCTGTCTAGAAATTTGCAGGCTTTTGTCCTACTTTAAAATCAATTGCAAGTGAGTGCCCTGCTGATGAAAAGGTCCTAATGGCTGTTCCAGTCCTGGAGAATGACTCTCTTTCAGCACCTGCAGAGCAAATATAGTACAGAGAAGAGCATATGCTTGTTGAGTGGAACAGACCAGCCCTGTTCTGGCCTTGTGCAGTCTTTGGTCCCTTTGGCCTGTTTGTTATAGAAGCTTTGTGAAATATAGTCATGAGGGTCATGTTGAGAGAAAGGACATGAGTCTATTTTCTCCAAGCAGATTTCAGAACAATGTCAGCAATACCCTGGAAGATCATGCACCAATGGCACCCTGTGTAGCACAGGGCACTTTTACAGGTAGATGTGCATTGATTTTAGCAGTTCTGCTGTAGTGATCAAGGCTGGAGGAAAGAGGGTGTGATGGGGTGGTCCAGACAACCACTGCACTGTGGCTGCTAGGAAGTAGTGTAATGCATCAGAGCACAAGGTTAAGTTGCCCTGATGTCAAGGCAGAGATAAGGCAGATCCCACTCTTAATTCCTGCTGGAATTAAGTCTGGAGAAAAAAGAAAACCTTGAGCTGGTCTCAGAATGTATTTGTACCTGGCAGAATGACCAGGATCCCTTATCTTACAAGCAACGTCAATCAGCTGAGAGCAATAGGGCTTTGTAAGGTTTCTTGCCATCCCAAGCAAAGGCAAACTCTCTTGGTTTTGACAGGGTCATATCTGGAGGTTAAGTCATGAGTCTGTGTGTAAGATGCTGTTGCGAAGCTGTGTTGGGATATAATTTTCATTGTTGCAGTTCTGGTGCCTTGGGGTGGGGACAAGATATGGTGGTTTTCCTACAAAGGCTGTATCTACCTTCTGATGTGTTGTGATCTCTCCTGCATATTCAGGTTTTGACTGAGAGAATAAGCCACAAATCTAAGTTGTCCCACTATGCTTTTTGAAACAAATTGTTCTCTTCTCCTGCCTCAGGAGATCTTGAGTCTCACTGGTCTTTTATATATACACACTGTACCTGACACAGTCAGACTCAGATATTGGACAACTCTTGGGGTCCATTCAGGTGATGAGGAAAGGTAGTATAAAATACATTTGGTGACTAGGAATCACACATTCTAATAAGTGAGGATAGCTCACACACCGACATGCAGGGGTCTTGGGCTATAACCGCGTGGCTCAGCGCTCTGCAGACACCCAGCTGTATTACTTGGAGCAGTATATCTCTGCTCAGAGTGAAAAGAAACTAGTCTGTGTCCAAAGTTAAGCCTTAGCTCTATCTCTGTGCGACAGTGTAAATACATGACCATAGCAGCAGATTGAAATTACAGTAAATTCTATGAACATCACTGAAATCACTTTAGCTGTGATTCATTAGTCTGCTCTTCTGGTTGGTCTTAGCCACCTGCAGTGTCAAGAATCAGAGAAGCTGATAGTGGGCTGCATAAACAGGATGGATATGAAGGTCCCACGTCAAAAACATCACTCATCCTAGTTTGACTTTTCCCTTTTTTAATTCAAAGGGAGGATTTGCAGAATCAGCCCCTTTACGATTTTTTTTTCAATTGCTTGGAATTATTGCCTTTTGTGCAGCAGCCAAAATCTATGCAACTTCTTTCCATATTATGTGTCACCTTCTGTCTAGGAGAGGACAATGACGCAACCTCTTTGGTTACTTTGTCTCAAGGCATTAGTGAAGTGTTTGAAAATGGACAGAAAAGTTTCCAAGTGACATTGTGTCATTTAGAAACCCTAGCTCTGGAAAGGATCAGAGTGGGTGTCTGAAAGCAAGACAGAGATGGTATTTTGGGCAGCAGACTAGGATGCAGGAGAAAGAAGCTAATTTCTGACCTCTCTGACCTCCCTCTCTATTTCTGGACAGTTTGTTTAAAACCAGGTGCACCAAAGTATTTTAGCCAGTTTGAGCTGGCAGATATTCCCCAGTAAATGTCGCTGGTCTAGACTGGGGTGAAGAGTGGGGAGAACAATTGAGTGCTCATATTACAGAAAGAGATCAAATTAGCAAAACGTGAGATTATAGTTGCTGGCCACTGAATAGATCACACAAAAATTGTGGTGATTTTTCCCCAGCTGCTTGCCAAGTTATTTTTTAACTTTTCAGTGTTTACTTCAAAAGAACAGGCTTTGTTTTCATGAGAAGAAAGCCTCACAGCCCCTTATTTCCTCCTTTTACTATGTATTTGCTTGTAGCGGAAAAAGCATCATCAAAGGAAACTGTTCTGGATTGGCTGGTTACACAAAGTCCTCAAGCAGAGACCAAGGAGGTCAGGGTGGAACATGGCACTGTATCTGAAATAGACTTTACTGTTTCAAAGACTGAAAAGCTGCTTTATGTGGGAGGCCAAATGCAGTGGCTTAATATGGAACATGAAGTAGTAAGGAGCAGGCTGTCAGCTTGAATGAACCTGTGACAAGCTCTGGCAAATCTACTGGAGCTGGTTTATGAAAAGCTTTCTCTGAAATCACAAGGCGATAGATAAAGTAAGTAGGCTGAAGATGAGACTCTGTAAGTATCATAAACTTCTCCATGATAGTCATATAACACCTGAATGAATAGTCAAACCAGCCTCTTTTCCTTTGAGTGTCATCTTTGTTTTGCTGGGTTCTTAAAGGATGGAAAAATTGTCATTAAGGTTTTATTAACTCATTGAAGATTTCTGTTTTCACTTGAACAGATGAAATCATGCAGCAGGAGATACGGCCGCTTGTTGCAGTGGATATAATAGAGCAGCTCCACAGGCAATTTGCTATCTTGTCAGGTAAGAAGTTGCTGGTAATCACTCTCCCAGATTCTCTTGGAAACGTATTGGAATCTGTCATGCTGACTGTCACCCTTCAGCTCTGTTAATGAAAAGTGCTGTTACAATCAGACATTCACAGCGTATGGAACTGATAAATGCCAATTTGCTGTGCTTGTTTTTCTTAAAGCAAGTTAAATTTCCTTGCTTTCCACAATGTATGTGTGTGTGTGTGTGTTTGTGTGAACAGATTTAGAGGGTAAGAAATTAAACAAATCTTTCTGTACATATCTTGGCACAATGTCCAAGCATCTTGTTTGTGGGATTTTTGGTCTATCAGGGAGTTATTCATGACCTTCCCCCTCTTCCTTATTTCCCTTTGTTTCAGAAGTGATTAATTTGTAAAGTGTAAGGTTCTAATCTTTTAAAGATTTGATTATTACATATTCCTTTGTTTGCCTGAAGTTTGCAATCTCACAGAATGATGCAGTTCCTGCCCTGAATAAATAGCTGATATTGAAATATTTGCCAAATTATTTAATACACTTATTTCAGATACTGTAGAAGAGAAATCCTTATCTAGGTCCTAAAATGGCCTCTGCTGCTGACTGTATGGCCTCTGGCAACTCCTTTTGTCTGTTTCCGCCTGTTCTGCAAATAAGGGAATTAAGAATTTGCTTTCCATCTTCCCCATAGACACTATTGATATGTAAAAAATACTGAGATAGTCATAATAAGGTACTCTTAGCCTGTTCCTCTCTGCTTCTTGCAGAGGAACACTGGGTACACAATGCAGAGAGTATACAGACCCAGCTCTGCAAATGATCAACTCAGCCTGCCCAATCCTTGCTGCATCTTCACATTTTTAAGTACGCTCCAAGCTGCTGAATGAAATCTAAATCTTAAGTTACTCAGAATTCTTTATGGAGCTCTGAGTATTAAAACTTGATTTTGGAGGTTTCTAGGTAGCATCTTGTGGCAGTTTCATAAGCTCAACAACTAATGTTTTGCATTTGTCAGAGGGTATTGACTGAGCAGAGGTGGAACCAGCTGCCTTCTCATCTGCAGCAAACCATCTCGGGGTCACATCTTCCTAGAATTCCTAATAAACACAAACGTCCATGCAGAACAGTGTCAGCAACTGCATAAAATTGCTCAAACCTTTTGCATCCCACCGTTGTGCTCAGTGCAGGGTAACTAGGCAATGATAGTATAGCATGTGTGCTAAGAATTTTTGTGGGGTAATGTTGCAACATTCTCCTTTGGCTGTCCAGGTATTTGCCTGCATACCATGTGCTTACTCTCTGCTGTGCCAAACTGGAGAAGGTAGTAACTTGGTAATATTGTTAAGTGCTCCACACTTGACTGCCAGATATTTCAATGCACAGATGCCACAACAAGGTCTCAGAAGCATTAGGTGGTCCGGGAGAGCTGGGCACCCCTTTCCCGTAAGGTGTTAGCTGCTTAACAGAAAAAATGACTGATGGGTGGGAGTTGACAGTCTTTTAATCTGTGGGCTGTTGTGAAGTTTGAAACCAATCCTGACTTAAAAAACTGCTTCAGGAATGCTACTTAGATCCCTTTTATTAGTGCTAAAATGGCTTTAAAATATTTTTAAATACAAGGAAGGAAACAGGGAATCTAATCACTGTTCAGCTTTTGGGTCTTGATGTTAACTTCAGTCAGATCGTAACTGGGATAGTTGTCTGCTCTTTGTAAGCAAGAAAACGCTTATCAGCCGGTCTCTCCAGAATGCTCCACTTGCTTTTTCCTTTTGCCAGGTATGCAGAGCTGCTGAAACCAGTATTGCTTTCAAGGCCTTTGGTTTAACTGATACATGAATGCCTGAAAACACATCAGTGTAAAGAACATCATGCACGTTGAGAATTCAGTGCCTCATGTGCAATGCCTATCCGGTAAAATGTGGAGGACTGCTTTTCTTAAACCCCATTACCTTGCAACATTTGAGACCATTAATAAAAGCTATATATGGCATGTAATGAGCAACTTGTAGAAAGTGGTTTACTAAACAGGAAGAAAAACCTATTCCAGTTCCAGCTAGAACATTAAACATGGCACGGAAATGTGAAGGGTAAATATTAAAAAGCATTTTCATATTTCTTTATGGACTCATCATTTCAGCAGTGTCTGTATTCTCACCTGCTATTTTAGCAAATTCAACTCTTCACATTTGATCTAATTCTTTTATTCTTGGAAGCGATGAGAAAGAAGTTTAAATAAGACTATTTAAACCTAAGATGCTTAAAGACTTTGGAAATAACTCTTCATAGAAGGCAGCGTTGAGGGGTTTCTTTGTTAGGGATTGGCAAATAACTGGTTCATCAGCATACAAGTACTAATAACAAATACCAAAAGTAAGTAAAAAGGTGTCTTTCATGTCCCCATCTACAAAAATAACAAATGACATTTGAAGAATTTTCAGGCTTATCTAAAAGCTTTTCAGTACAGTCCAGAAATAATATCCTAATAAGAAACAGGGCAGTATAGTTCATAGTTTCTAAGTTGATTTCAGTCTGAAGTTTGCAGCTAAATTTGGAAACCTGGGTGCCTCTGCTCTGAAATCCCCATGGCAGCCTGCGAAGAAGATCATGAACATAAAATCATCACCTTTAGCCCAGTATCTTATTCTGTTGGTGACCACCGGTGCGTCATAGGTAAAATATAAAAAGAGGAATCTCCCTTACTGTCCCTTTATTGCCTTCTGCAAACTGAGGTTTAGGTATAAGACAGAAATTACTATACTTGTCAAAAATGCATTTCTCTAAATAAGTGTAACTTTCTTTTTCCTCTAGCAAAAGATTGTTTTCTTCATCCAGTGAAAACAGATCTGGGCGCTCTCCTGCCTCATGTCACTTATTAAAGTAATTCACACATAAATGACTTTGATTTTATATATTTTTTTTTTTTTTGCCAGGCGGCTCTGCAGCTTTTCTCTAAAGCATGCTGCTTTTCATTAGGCACAAGCAACCACAAATATTTTGGTGCTTCAGTGCTTGCCTACATGGAGACTGGAAATCTCCTGATACTTAGCCTATTTCCTGGTTTTCCATGCTGACACATTCCATCTCAGTAGCCACTCTCTGAAAAAAACCCCTCTTGTTCTTTGGCCCCATCACCGTGGGCGGTAAAAGACATTCCCAACTTACTTGTAGAGTGTTTTGGGCATATAATATGTTTTTCTGAACAACATCATAAAAATTATATATGCTGATTTATACTCGTTGGAGTTATTTCTTTCACTCTGTAGGCTGCAGCCTCCAGAGGGCAGCTAGCCAGCTCCTCCATGCATGCACACACATTGTTCACAGGATGTTAGCAGTAAGTCTGGTTTGTGCTTCTCCACAGCCTCTAGCTTTGTTGAGCTCTCCTGTTCAGTCCTGTGTACCTCAAATCCATTTGTCCAATGGTAATGAAAGTAGCTGGTTGACTGTTGCAGTTTGTTATAAATGAATATTTATTTGGTTAATATCAGCTTTTTATTAACAGCTGGCAGCTGAGGCAGATGTAGTGAAACCATAATATTCCCTTGCAATAAAGTAGAAAAGAAAGAGCAGAATAATTGACGTCAAAGACTCTTTGTTTTCTCTGGACATGACTCATTAGAAACACTTTCCTCTACTATTGCTGTGTACGAACTTCTTAGAAGAGGATCTGACTGTCTTGCAGTCTCTGAGCAGATGGTAGGAATTATGTAACAAACCTAATGAGTTTGGTGTTTAATTGTGTCAGGGTCTAGTTATAATGAATGTATTAGATACTAATAGCCTCCTGTTTGTCCTGGCTCTCTAGCTACCAGACTAACCAAGACTGTACTGTCCATGCCAAGAACAGGGAAACTCTCCAGAGCCTTCCCTGGTCTGCTGTGGTTATGGAAAAGGCTGCGGTGTAATGTGTCAATGTCCTTACTTATGTGTAGTTCTACTTTGGTCATCTTTTTTTTCATGCGCTGATGTAGCACTGCTTAGCTTGTGAGATATGCTGGGAGTACTGGTTCTTGTGGTTAAGTTTTGGTTTTGAAACCACTACTGCCTCTTTCCTTTCCCTGAAACTGAACTTCCAACTATGGGACTACAGCTGTGACAACACAGGAGTGCACAGCTATGTTTGTGTGTTTCCTGTAGCTGTTAAGGGAACTAGATAACAAAGTTGGGTAGTACTGCAAACCTAGCTATTCTAACATATGCCGGTTTCTACTGAAGAATGGAAAACCACTGGTAAAATACTGATCCTCTCCTGCTGACAGACTAATAACCTGCTGTACCAACCTGCTCTTGGAACTACTACTACCCCCTCCCTTTTTATCTGCAACTTCACAACCTGTTCTTATCTGTAATTAACTCTGTCAAAGAGCCCAATCTGCCATTTGCAGCAATAATGGATCCCCTTACTAAATCACGAATTTATTAGACAAACTGTCACGAAGTGTATTAGCAGAGATTCATTTTCTTTGTGTTCTGCTCCTGTTAAGTCAATGGACTTCGGTGGATGGGAGACTAGATCGAAAATGGTAACTGACTGCAAAGCCAGTTTATTTAATTTCCAAAGCCTGGAGGGTATTTGGCCATCTGCTTCCTGTTTAAACTGAGCCTTTTGGAAAACCTGGCCTGACTTTGCCAAAAGGCCAGTTTGGAGCTCATGTAAAAGTCTAGACCCAGGAAGCATGATTCAACTTTAATGAGAAATTCAGCATTCACAAGTCTTAATCAACATGGAAAACTGAAACAACAGAGCATGGAAAAAGCAAAACCTGACCAAGGCAGTGACTTCAGCCAAGATATTGCTGAATTCTTCAGCTGTCTGACCCAGGAGATAAATTATACTCAGGTCTGCTATGACTAAGGGAGCTCTCTGCATGTGGGCAGACCCAAGCGGCTAGCCTGCACATGTCAGCAAAATTTGAAAGAAAACTTTCCAATACTAACTGATGAGTTGGTGTCTGTGGCAGGCTGGGGAGGTATGCACTGTAAAGTTGCAGATAAACGTTTGGAACGTCTCCTGCCCATACCCTATTTGTTGGTTGTTTTGTTGGGGGTTTTTGTGCCCCCCCCCCCCCCCCAAGGGATTCAGCATATTTGGTAAGCTCTAGTTAGATGTTACTTTATGAATCCTGCTATTGGTGTTACAAGAAAAGCTGCTGGCTATGGTATAGGACTTCAGTGCAGCCCCTGATTTTGTCTAAACCATGAATATTTTTGGTCCCTGGACAGGAGGCATAGGTGGACTAGAACTGGGGAGCGGGAGATTTCGCAGGATCCCCATCGTGTCCAGGAACTTGGCCTGCAGTTGTGATTGCTTGCTGCTTTTAAATCAGTCATACCAACATGCAACTTCAGCTGTGTGAGCTCTCAGAATTCAGGACTCGCACCTCATTTGTCAATCACACCCTTTACACTGCAAAGCAAAATTAAATTTTCTCTGCTGCCATATCCCGTTCTTCCCCATGCATATTCCTTCCCTGCATACTTCAGTTGTTTTGTTTCCACAGCTGAATTCTGGCCCCATCTTCACTGCAACAGCTAGCCAGGCTGCATTGGCAGCTGGAAAGCCTATCTAATAGGCGCAACTATGAATACTGCTTAGTGTCCTGGTACTTGGAGAATTGGTGCGCATAAGAGTGAGCGATGGTCCCATTACCATGCCTTGTACTACTACCCTGATGCAGCTTGTGCTACATCTCTTCTACTTTTCTTTCCCTTCCACTTCACTCTGCAGTTCTGTCCTGTCACCCACATTCTTCCTGTCCCTTTGTTCTTGGGCCACAAGACAGGAGGAAAAGTTGAGGAAGAAGCTAGGGTGGAAAATAAGGAAAATGCTCAGGAAGAGGAGGAAAGGGATGCTGTCATTCCAAGTGGCAAAGCAGGCAGAAGGTCAAGGTGACTGTAATCTTTTCCTCATAAGTCTTGCCTTTTTTCAGGCAGTCCAGCTTTCTGCTCCTCCAACTCTGATGTTGTCTGTCTTGTTTGTGCTCCAAGTTGTTGAATTTGATGCACCTCTGTGTGTGACTCTGAATGCAAATGATTTAACTGCTTGCTGATAATTTACCTCTGATCACACATCAAGATCTTTAGTCAGAATGCCCTCCCCCAAGCAGCAGTGGGTCCATACCTTTGACACAATGAGTTTGGGTTGGATGCAAGGCAGGTTGCTGTCTGCAGAGGTAGAGAGCAGAAAGGAGATGGACCTCTTGAAGGAAATGGATGGAGATGATTCAGGCTGGCAGCATGTGTTGTGTTTGTGGGATGCTATCTGGGAGGGGAGCTCAGGTCTGCATCAGCAGATGGTAGAGAGAACGTGGTTGAGTTTCCTCTGCAGGCAATACTCTGGGGCTAGCTGTGACAGAGCAGTCCGGGGTCTGACTGAGGAGCAGTGACCCATGGGAGAATGCCAGTGGGATGGCCTGGCTCCCCTAAGGCAGGGTCAGGAGTGAGCCTCATGTTAGTTCAGCCAGAGGGTAGCCCTGAACCTCCAACTCTTGTGGTTGCTGCTTGCAACGGTCCCGGCAACCAGCTGCTCCTTCCCTGGCCTGGCAGCTGCGTTTGGAGCTGCCAGAAAGTGTTGGAGGTAGCTGGGTTGCTTGAAGAGTGCTGCAGAGTGGCATCTAATGGCGCCTGGAGGAGCTGCAAGTCAGCGAGACCGAGGCCTGTGCATTGCATGAAGACAGCTGCCAGGCATGGCCATGCTCCTGATACCTATTTTTCAGTGTATCTTTGTCCTTCTGACTGCACTAAACTCAAGTTATTGCTCGCTTCTCCCATGGGGCTCTTTAGCTCAGCTCATGCCTCATGTTGCTCTGGCTTTTTCGTCAAGCTCCTTTACTCCTGGTGGTCCCCTTGGGCCCCCTTACCTTGCTGCACAGACACTGCTGAAGAGAGCAGGCATGTTTCATGTAGCTGTATGTATTCCTCTTAGTTTTGTGCTGTGTTCATGTGGCTTGCTCTTTTCTGTTTCCTTCTTCCTGCTCTCAATTTCTGCTTAAAAACATCTTGTCTTCCCCCCCCCCCCCCCCCCCTTTGAGGACTGTTTTTTTTCTTTTGGCCTTCTGTAGAGCTGCTGGAGGTTGTTCTGTCCCTGTTTGCCTTACCTGTGATGGATTGTGAAATTTTCTGTTCAGCAATTGGACTCTTTTCACAAGTGATGCCCAGGAGCGTGGGGATTATGCACCGTCCCAGTAAATGCAGGGATCGTATACAGAGAGTCCTTGAGGCCAAATTCCATGCAGTTAGTCCTTATGGCTGTGGAACTGACTGAAGACTGTCCCTGTTGGTTTTTAGCTTGTGCTTTCTGCCCTTCCAGGACATTCAGTAACCAGTTAAAGTATTTCAAGGACTGGAAGAAATCTAGCGGCAACTCCCTAGAAAGCAAGGTTGAAGGCCCAGAAAAAAAAGGCTGCAGCTTGTCAATTCACATTCTGCAGAAATTTGCATACTGCAGCAAATCTTGGCTTAGTGTCAGGAAAAAAAATGGCATTAACATTTAGATGTATGGAACTGCTCTGTCATCCAGAGGAGAGGGTTTTCCAGACACCCTTAATATATAAGGAGCTTCCCTTATATCCCTTAACATCCACTCATTTTACCTTGCTAGATATACGGATAAATGGATATGGATTGTTTTCCCTTGTAACTCAACTACTGCTCAAGATTCAGATATAGGCAGGAACAACCCATTCCTAAAATATTTGTGTTATTACTTGTCACCTAACACTTCAGACATTCCTGCTCTCTCTGTGTCATAGTACTTAACAATTTCTGATCAAAAAACTCCCTCAAACTTCATGCTAATTTCATGGTATGGCAGGAACTGAGGGTTTCCTCATTTATTTCCCTGTCTGAAATATAGCTGTATTCAAGAACCTTCTGAGCGTTCTTTTGTTTTGGTTGCAGCAGGAAGTGCTACCTTCACCTTGGAGAATGAGATGGAGCCTAAGAGCTGCTAAGGGTGTGTGGCCTAGTCAAAGGCAAGCAGCTCCTGGCTCTTAGCTGAATGCTCAGTCTGAGGCTGCTCCTAGGTGTCCTTCTAGATTTGTTGCCAGTGGTAAAGGGAAGAAGTCAGTGTTCAGTCTGCTTACATTCATTCCTTGGATGGCTTTTTATAGGAGAAGATCCTGTGACAAAAATACACGCCCACATACATACAGTGTGTCATCAGCCTGCCTCATCTAGCTTGGGGAAAAGAGGCCAGAGGAAGAAGAGCACATGTATGAATGTGGGTGCAAGAGAAATTGAAGATAAAAGGGACACAAAGAGACCCTGCTCAGCAGGAGCATTAGAAGTGGCATGTGAAACTTGTAGTTTAAACAAATCTGGAGTATAACTGCAGGTAAACTATCAGGTGTTGAAAGAGGGGATCCAGGGGAATCTTTATCTTATCCTCCAGGGGCAAATAGTGCTGCTTTAAACCAAAATATTCCAGGTTACTACACCTCCCCCATTTAGAGTATCTTCACATATCTGAAATACATGAGTGGGAAAGCGTCGTGTCCAGGAACCATGTGAATGCCTACAAGATACCAGCTATGAAATACTTTGGCATACATTGAACTCTGAAAGAAGAGACCGAGCAGACAAGCTTACAGTTTCATTTTCCTGGCCATTACAGTTTGTGTCCAGAAGATGTCACTAAGAATCTGTAACAAACCACCCTAACTGGGTACCTGCTGGTTTGGAGTTCTTGGTCTCTAGAGTGCAGCAAACAGTCTGGGGAAAGTCTGGCTAAATTTGCATGACAGCATATTCTGTGTCACTGCTGACTGCAGATAGTGCAGCTAGAGTGCCCTGAGATCAAGCTGCCATGCATCAGCATTTGGCCTTATCCCAAGGCCAATGTGGAGGTCAATGTGGAGGCTGTGGCTCTGCTCAGCATTTGAAATCCAGTTCAGTGCAGTGTGAATGATAGTATTCCTTCTTTGCATTTTGGCTGAAAGCCTTTTGAATTGCTGTAGGCCAAATCTCTGTATTCACTCTGTAGGGTGAGTTTAGTGGATGATTTAACACAGCTGAGTCATTTTCAGATGTAATTAAAGCAATAATCAACCTTCAGAAAGGAAAATAGAGGCTAAAGGTAGTGTCCTGACAAAGCTAGCACATCACCAGATGTCAAGAAGGAAAAGGGTTTCCTTGTTCAAAATTCTTGTTTTCTAGAGCTCTGACTTTTACTTTATGCAAACATTGTGTTCCTCAATGTCCCAGCTTTCCACAGGTGGACAGCACGGAAGGGACCTTAAATAATCTAACTGAGTCTGGGAGAGTTGGGCAGAGGCAGGATCAGGACTAGAAAGGCACTGACCACTCTACACAGAAATAGCTAGGAATTACTGGAGCACCTCTTTGCAATGACCACCAAAACAGGAGCAGGAGCAACTGGTTTGTGGTATCAGCTGTGGTCATCAGCAGGGAAAGGCAATGGTCTATGGGAGCAGCCTGGAAACAGGGTTTATTTATGAGGATTTAGAGGGTACTTTCAAGGAATGGGAACTCATAATTTTTCCCTGAGTGTCCGTTTCCTCCAATGCTCCTAATGGGGTAATTTATTGGATATTTTCCTTGAGGAAGGTAATTTTCTGTCTCCCTCTTACAGCTTCTCCTTCACTAAGGGGAATCCCAGACCATGGCTATTCCTTGGACAAGAATCTTCTGCAGGTGATAAATTACTAGGAAAACTCTGTGTGCTGCAGGACTAGGCTCAGCATTGTGTTGATAGAGAATTCCTCAGCCTGGTGCAAAAAACAGGCTTACATAGAGATTGCAGAGGAAGGAGAAAGACTCAGGGAAAAGCATGTCCTTAATGCCCTATCTAAGCAGCACTAAGCAATAAAGTACCTGTAACAAAAGCTTCGTTTCATCATATTCCTTTATGTGCTACTGCCTCGTTAGTCTGCTTTTGGCTCTGAGTCCAAATTGGTGAGAAAACTCCTGTTAACTTCTCTGTGTTTGAGTGATGGCCAGATTTATTAGCAGAACCAAGTTACAATTAGTTCTGCAAGTAAACAGGGTTTGTGCTGTGTACTACAACATCTCATCGAGCTGAACATTGTGTCAGGAGACCTGTAAAGGCTGCTTGGTTATAAGGGACTAGGCTCCACACTTCCTGTAGCTCCACCAGAGTTTGAATACTGCTGTTTGGATCAGGGAGTCCCTCAGATAGGGACTCTTCTTGACCTTGCTGCTTATGACCTTCCTGTCCTATTTAATGGAGGTTTGATGCAAATAAACAAGGCAAGAGCAAAACTCATTGAATAAATACTCCATGCACTTTGAGCGGGTTTTTTTGTTAAAGAAAGGCCTAAGACTGGATTGGACCTAGGCCTGTGTCATGGGTTATATGTGTGTATTCAAAGCTTGTATGCTCTGTTACTTCATTTCCTTTAACATCTAGAAGGAATTAGAGAGTACTGTACCTATACATAGGGAAATGTTGTAATATCGTCACAATAAATTACTTGGAAATGGGAAACAAAGAACCAAAGAAAGGGCTTAATCAGAATTATGCAGAAGGCTCATGAAAAAACTAAGAATAAACAACAGAGGCTAGAATCTCAGCTGGAGTAAACTGAGGCAATGAAACTACAGTGAGTTATAATACCAAATGGGAAGATAATCACATGTGCACTGGATCTGGGTGCTTTTCAATGAGGGATATGCCAGTGTTTCCCATTTGAGTACTGACCACTCTGTTCAAAGGCATAAAATCACCCTCTAATCTTTACAACCTTTCTTTTGCAGGAGGAAGAGGGAAGGATGGGGCACCCATTATAACTTTTCCAGAATTTGCAGGATTCAGTGACATACCTGATGAAGATTTTCTGAATGTGGTCACATATCTAACCAGCATTCCCAGGTGAGGCTAAGCACAAATGTCTGGTGATTTCCTAGAGAGCTTTGCTTCCTCAGTGGTTCACTGCTTTTAGTGATGCTACCAGGATGTACCAGTGACTGCATCCATCCAGTCAGTATGAAACTTTCCTATGTACAGAAGGCTCTAGGAGCCACTTTCATCATTTGCATGCGAAAGGAAGCTTCACCTAGGTCAGGTTTTCTGTTCAGGGCTTGAACTGGGTGAGAGGGGGTGTAGATCTGAACAGCAGTAGTAAAGATAGCAGATCAAAAAGGAGCTAAGAGGGCCCGTTTGTGAAAACTCTTGGGGCACTGGATGTGACAAGGTAAGGGTTGCATCTGGAAGGAGACAAACTTACATAGGTCCTGTTACTGCTTATTCTCTGAGTGCATCTTTCTTGCAAGCTTTCTCTTTTCTAAGAAAGCAAGCTAGGTGCCTTGTTGACAGAATTCTGGCAAGCACCACGTGCTTGCTGATGCTTCGTTTATTAGGAGATTGCTCCACAGCTAGGATGTTTTTCTTGCTGTTTGCCTGCAGCTGTGTGAGGATAGTGAAACAAACTCACTTCCACTGCTCTGAGGAAATGTGCTAAGGCATGGCTGCTGAATTACTTTTTGTTTATCCAAAAAGAGAGCTTAATATTTTTTCAGTCCCCTGATTCTGTCTCTGGACCATGGCTGTTTGTGCTAGTTAGAAGCACAGCAGGGATTTATTATTTCCTGTGGTCTTGTGTATAAAGGTGCTTAGAGGATGATGAGGGGAAAACGTGCCTCCTTCAAGTTTGAGTAAGAAGTTTTCCAGCTCCACCTACATGTATTCCCTATACTGAGTTGCCAAAGCAAGCTGAGAGAAACCACACACTGTGAACTTAACGGCTTCATTGTTTCACTCTGCTCTGTAGGGCTTTTGTTCTGCCAGGAGAAACTCTGTTTTATGAATTTCTTCACTAGCTTCAGGACTGGGAGGATGACGAGCTTCAGGGTTAATAAAACAGCAATAGTAGCTGAGAAAAACACAAAACTAGTTTTCCAGTTCTTTGTATTTGGTATACTGGTGGGTGATTCCCAGTGATGTTGTCACATGTTGGGAAACTAGCATGTTACATTGTCAACATGATAGACAGAAATGCCTTATGCTTCTTCAGCCTGTGTGAAAGCCAAAAGTACAGATGGGTTCAAAAGAAATTAGCCAAATTCATGAAGGATAGCTCCGTCAATAGCAGCTGAACACTGGCTCAGATGCAAACTCAGGCTGAAGAAATCCATATATTCCTTAATACTGGGACTTGGGAGAACACCAAGAGATAGATTTTCCTTCTCACTTTCCTTCTGCTTTTGCCTCAGTATCCACTACCTACCAACACTGGAGACAGGGTATTGGGCTAGATGGACCTGTGCTCTGATTCAGTTTATCAGTTTTGTGTTTTCTCTTCCCCCAAGGAATCACAGAACAATGTGCAAAGAATGATGAATTAAGTTTCAAAACTTCATAAGTCAGGAGAGCTGCAATATGCCTGTTTTACAGATTATGAGATATGTCTAAGTAACATCTTACACTACAGACAGGCTCACCAAAACTTGTGTTGAGTAAGAGACTATTCAGTTTGATTTAAATGACCTGTTCAAGGTCAGTGACAGGCTGGGGTTTGAACCTATATTTTCTGCATACCAGCACATTGGTTTGACTCTAACGTTCAATCATAGATCATGCTGTAGGGATGTTAGTTTTCCAGGGAGTTTGCTAGTCTTTATTGCAGTGCTTTTAGAAAGATTGACCACATTTCTTGAGTCACTATTTGAAACTTGTCACCCTTTAGGTAGATGGTGAGGGACAAAGGTATTAGTTTAGAAGAGGAAGAACCTGAGCAGCAAGCTTTGGTTGTGTGATTTATGACATAATTATATGAAGTAAAATCTTAATGTGACATAAGTAGTGGACCTGTTTGGGTGCAGCAGAGTCTTGTTAATCTGCAGTTGGCTGGTCCATGCACAGAGTCTCTGTCATACCTCTCAGCAAGCAGTAAAGGGACTGCATTTGTTACTTTCATCAGCACTACTGTACTGCATATGACTGTGTGTATTATGACAGTGTTCCTGTACATGTTGTTTCACTGCTAGTAGTTCACCTTTTATTTTAATTCCCAAGGAATCTGTGCAGGTATCAAACAAAGTGACTAAGAGAAGAGAACAGTCTCTAACTCTTGTGGAATTACAAAGGGTATGGCCATGAATCAGGCAAAATGAAGTATAGTTTGAAAAGCAGTTCGCCCTGTTTATCATAGAAAACACTTCTGTACAATAAGGTTCATGCTAGTTGTGGAGATAAGATCTGTGATCGCAGATTACATCATTCAGTGAGTTAGTAACTTTCTAAGTCCCTCTGGAATGATTGATTTTATGTGCCCATGTGACAAAACATTGAAAAGATAGACAGCAAATGTTATTATTCAGATCCACAGGCATGCACTTGTCTTTGATGTTGTTGAACAAATTTGCTTTACCAGCTGTGGCATACCACAGTATTTTGGGGTGGGCTGTAAGTAAACCTTGCACTTCTGGGCTTTAATACATTAACTACTCTCCAGGATGGAAGATCAGCCCAGTCAGAGTTTTGTAATCTGATTAATTTTCCCTCTGGCTCAACATCTGCTTGTGAGAGTGCTCCACCAAAGGGTTCTATGTACATACATGTCCACAAACATTGAGTAACATGGTGTATGCACATGCATACCTCTGTGCATGCACACTTACAATAGATAGCTCCAGAAAGCCCTTTTTTACTTGCTTTATTCCATGGCCAGAATTCCCTTCTCTTCCAATAGACATGGATCAACTACTTTGATAAACAGGTGCCCTTCTCTCCTTCCAAAAGAAGTGAGGAAATCCAACATCTGGCCTCCTCAAATCAGTGTTCAGGGGCTAACCTGAAGTCGGAGCTGGGGGTGGAACAGCTCTGCTGATTGCACACATTTCATTCAGGGAAAGGGAATCTCTCTGCCAGACATCTGTAGATCTAGGCAAATACACCAGAATTTAATTTGGAGGTTAGCTTGATGTTTGTCTGCTGTGCAGGATTGTCTTCAAATCCCCCTTTTCAGAGAACTGGAGAAACCCCAATGTATTTCCATAATGAGGGTAGAGATATTACAGTACTGACACTGAGAAAACATTGATAGAGTGTATGTGTTTGTTTTCAAACAAACTCCCTTCCTCTGGGTACACACACCGAGCAGGGTTTCTCAGCTGTACATCCACTTGCACTGATACTGCCATCTTGGCTGGGCTTCTTCCTATGGCTCTTTCCCTGCATGCATCCCTTAGTGCCAAATAACATTCAGACCTTGGTATGGCCTTTCCTTTCAGCATGCTGACTGAAGTAGGATCACTTGCTGACACTCCCTCTGTTTCTCTGGCTAAATTTAGGTCTTAAATCAGAAAAAAAAAACCCAAAACAAAACCAAAAACTGTAAAAACAAAAGTTAAACAAAACCCCAAACATACAAATACCATTGGCTTATCTCAGCAAAGACAATTGATACCATCCTGAACATCAAAGTGAAAAGCAAGGAATAACGTTGCAGAAGGCTGAAGTCTAGCTTTGTATCAGGGTTACAGGCCCATTTTGAGTTTTCTGTTGTCCAAAGGTACCTCTCTTGCCTAGACCCTTGTTGTGTTGCATCCATCAACCTGTGGCAGCCAAGATTTACCTCTGAATGGTTTCTTTGCCTTTGCATAGTCTGTCAGAGTAATTTGATGTAGATGTTCTCCCACATTTTCTTCTGTGCTCTACTCAGGTGGTTTGCTTTTTAGCAGCATGTGGTTTTCTCATCTTCTCTCCCCACTCTTTTTCTCCTTCTTCAAATCATGTAATTTTTAAGTCTATTCTCCATTTTTTTACCCATTTCATCTCAGACAACGTAATAAGTTCAATGTTGTAAATGATATATACTGCAATAGGTACCTGAATTGTTTGTGTAATGGCCTGATTCTCATTTTACCCTGACAAATCTCTCTCAGGTCTCATGCCTTGGCTTGTTCTTCATACTCGTCCACAGCTAGAATTGTACCTACACTGTTTGTGTAATAAAGCGTTCTGGCCTGTGCCTTCCCCCGCAGCCCCATGTGCCAGGCATGACTGGTTGACAGGTTTTGTCTTTGCCAGCCAGCTGCCATTATGGCACTTGGTCTTGGAGGGAGAGAGCTGTGAGTAGTGCCCCACCATAGCTAGACTGCACACTCAGTGGTATTTTGCTCTCCTTTGCTCTTTTCTCACATTTAAATCCAAGTCATTATGTAAGTATCTATTTAATCTTTCATTTCCTCAGTCTCTTTAACTGGCCTGGAACACTGTGATTTGCGGTGGCAACTGATAAGCAATGTTCCTATTCCCATATGTTTACTATTCCCAGCTCTCCCCACCCTCATGACCACTCATGCCAAGCCTAATTTCATGAGAAAATTCCTTTGTTGCTTCTCTCTTGCATTTTCTTGTCTCTATCTGAATTTCATAAGCTCTTGATGCTATTATCTATGAATCTAATTTTTCTTGTTCCATCTGATGCCTGGATGCTTTTGTGCTGTTGCAAATCCCCATGCAGAAGAACATCTAAAAAAATGAACTGCTTGGTCATGGGCATGTACTTGAAAAAAACAGCAAAGGTGCCTTTCAAGTGACTTCTGATCTACATGTTTGAGGGACTTTAAAAATAGGACTTAAGAGTTAGTTCTGAGGCACTGAGGCAAGTTTTACTTGGCACAAATACTTTTGTGTTTGTTTAAATCACAGTTGTACTTGTTGCTTTTGGCAGGTGTTCTCTTGTCAGTTACTTCTATCGCAGTTTGCTCACCAAGGTGTGATTATAAGGGTCTGATTCTGAATTCTTTTAGGCCCCCAAGCCTCCATGTACACTCCTATTAGAAAGCCTTTAGTCAGTCTTTCAAACCAGGTAGATGGGCAAGACAAGGCAATTTCTATGTGTAGTCAGCTTGTGTGAATATGGTGTTTATGGATATAGTTACTTGTGGTTTAGCTACATCATTAATTTTGTGAAGAACAGATTTTTCTCATTTTTATTAACCTGATATTAGTTGAATTAGACCAACATCAGCATTTTGTTAACTTCTGCTAACATACTTTGTTGATAATTTTGTTATAAATTACTGGTTTTAATGGAACTGTGTCAGATTTGAACCTGATTCTATGTGTCCAGTTATGGTCTGAGAGATATTCAGCAGCTACAAACTGGTTGCATGAGTCTGAGCTGAAAACATAATTAGATACTGATTCCAATATATAGTCTCTGTTTCTCTGGAGTAGAGACCATGTTTTGGTGATGTGTTTGATTCAAATTTTGTCCTCTTACACTCCCATTTTCCTGCTGCTTTAACATGGTTCTCAAAAATAAACATGGCTGTCAAAAATATATAAAGCATATTAATAAGACAGCCTTTTCCAAGGTCATCTAAACATGTAACTGTTGAAAGGAGAATTGCATTGACTTAATTGCCCCTTCATATCTCACTATTTTACAAATAATTTTGTTCTAAACAATAGACCAGTTTCAGTAATACACTGTAAGCAACATGGATATTGAATTGTAACACTGTTCTCTTCGAATAATTAGTCATAACAAGCATTTTTTGGTATTTGTTCTGGTTAACCAGACATTTGGATCAAATCCCGTTTCCTGCAAAAGCAAAGAAACCTAAATGGGACATGTATCTTGTGATTACTCATTTCTCTGGTCATCTGAAGAACTGTGAATAGAAGAGCTAACCTCCACCTGTATGGGGCCAGAGCATGCTTGAGTTTGTGCTTTAACAAGAGGCCAGCAAGGGTTCTGGGATTGGTTTTTGGGAGCACTGGATTGTGACAACTGTTAATATTACCAGTATCAAATGTTTAAAAACTTTATTCTGGATTAGTCTGAATTGGTGGATAGTATGTAGGAGAGTTTTCAAGTATTTGTTAATGAGTATGATCCTGTCTTTAATCTTTCTGTGGATTGGATGGTCAGACAGCAGTCAATGTTGACTGGATAGTCTCCTGTTCCTTAGGCCAGGGAACTCGGTGCAACCCACATCAGTTTGGTTTTTAGAGTGTGTTTCTATTTGACAGCTTCTCAATGGCTTTTTTGCCTTTTGGAGTGGTGGTTGTATTAGCTGGAGCATTGGGGGCTTGTAGCTTCCAAGTTCAGCTACAGTAGATGGAGTAGCTGGGGCTGTTGTTGGCGCAGGGACTGGCAGACCAGTGTGCCCAGGGTGGATGCAGCTCTGATGCTGTGGAGTGGGGATTCACACCACTGCAGCCTTTTGCCTGGAGTGAGATGCTGTGCCGGGGGTATTAAATGGGAACAGAGAAGCAAAACCCCACCCTTTCTTTCCTTTCCCTTGTGAATCCTAAATGCATTTGTGCCCTACAGTTTCTAGCAGTTGTTTTCTTTCTGTAGTGACCTAAATGTTTCTTGGCAAATTACTAAACAAAAAAGAATTTTTTGGATGTGGATCACACAAGCAAAGGAGGAAAATGACATGTGGCTTTGTGCTTGTTTTGATTTCCCAAACTATCAGCAATTTTATCCCAACCTTCTCTGTTTAAGATGTAACCAGAATTCCTGGCACCCCATCTATAATGCAGCAACATCAGTTGTCAAGGCAGAAAGAAAAAGCCTGACCTGATCCTATGTGTCTCCATTAGGCAGGACAGGCACCCTGTACACAGAGATGCTACCTGGTGGTCTGCAGGCTGAGGCTGATTTGCCCAGACCTTTCATGCCTATCAGACTTCCAAAGCAATTTTTGGTTCCAGTCAGCAGAAGCAGTTTGATAAAACCAATGCAGATTTTTGGGTAGGTTAGGAAGTCCCCAGGGTGAGACTTTGTGTTTAGTTTCTCACACCCTTTCTGTAACAATCTGCAATACACAGAATTTCTTTGTTGCCTTCATCTGAACGTTTTTTTCCTAACTTCTAGAGCAAACACATAGATACCATGCTGGCCATTTTTTTTCCTCAAAACATTTGTCGGGCTATTGAAGGATATGCATATATTTGTATACATATAAAAGGAGAAATTGATAAATTATCTTCTCTGTGCTTGTGAGGCACTGCTGCAAACACATTTTCTGTCCTTTGCATAAAGAGCTGCGTATTGCACTACTTAAGAGGAAAGGTCATCTATTGTCATTGAATTTTGTAATTCTTGGAGGACTGCTGTAAAAATATTGAAGTGGGAAATCCAGTGAGTTTTCCTATTACCAGTATGAACTATTAGGAACACTTGCATGGCATGTTCTTGATCCTGCGGAGCTGCAGCAGAAGCTCAGAGTTGCTAACGTTGGTGCTCTTAGGTGGATTATTGACATGAGTTTGCACAAAATGACCCGTCAAAATGATGTTCCTAGGTTGCTTCTTGGAAAAGCAAGAATCGAAAAGGAATGGAAAAAGGATTAAGAAAAGGTTTTATACAATCTCTTTTGATCTTAATTTGTGATTAGATGTTTGATTGCAATATGTCCTTTGATTATGACATTTATACTTTTTCTGTCTGCCTCTGGTTTGTCCAGAGATGACTGAGCCATCCTGCTCTAATGAAGTTTCTGGAGATTTTTCTCAGTGGGTGCTTATTAGCTTCCAAGGACTTCTCTCCAACTCTGACCACTCTTGGAAGGCAGAGAGTAGAGCAGTCCCACTGAAGCCCTGCACACCAAAGTGGGATTTTTGAGAGGGAGAGAGAGAGCAAGAATGGCATACTTATGAGGTCTACATAGATGGGATGGAGCATCAAAGCAGTGCCTCATAGATTCTCCTTGAAAAGTACTGAGAAGGAACAGTAACTGTTATTCTAGCCAGTAGGTTAAAAGGATACTTTTGAATGACTCGCAACCCTAGAACCAGCTTGTGGTTGGCAAGATACAACTCTTCAATTCCTGTTTTGCCTACTAAATTCCTGGGGCATCGTGTACACAGGCAAGGTGGTGACCGTAGGGGGATACTGACTCCCTGGAGCTAAGCGCCCCTGTCAGATGTCAGCATAGTTGAAGAATGAAGACTGAAGTGGGGTGTCTAGTAATCTGAATTATTTTGCAGAGAAAACAAGATCTGAGGCTTTTTGTCTTCAGTATGGCACAGTGTAATTCGTGATCCTGAACTATTCATATCACCTAGATTTGGCAGCAGGGCAGCATAGCAGCTGAGAGATTTAGCAGATAAAATATTCATGTTTTGTGTAACCTGCTAGCCTTATACTGGAAAGGGAAAATTTGCCGGCTTTCGTTTTCGTGTGAATTTCTGCCAAATATTCATTCTTTCCACTGTACATTGCATTTTCATAATGGGCTTAGAGGGTGATCTGACGGAGCCTGTGTTTTGCTGCAGTACACTTCCTTGGAACGGGAGTATCTCCATGTAACCCAGCACAATTATTTCATCTGTTTTGCAGTCTGGAGGCTGCCAGCATCGGGTTCATCATCATCATAGACAGACGACGGGACAAATGGAGCGCAGTCAAGGCATCCCTGACACGGATAGCAGTAAGTGCTTTCTTTTGTTATTTATCTTCTAGAAATTAAAAGTATCTGCTGAATCTTCAGCACAGGATACAGTCTCGTGTGCTCATTTCTAGCTCACTTAATCTCGCTATAGATGCAGATTGTCCCCTGCCCTGAAGCTCATGAGTATTAAATAAGAGACAGAGGAAGCTGCACTAACAAATTGCACAGCCTTGTTTACTGCTGAATTAGGACAAATTCCTTATTTGCTGGGTTGACTGCAATGTAAATTCTAGTAATTTGAAGTTGGTTCCTAGAAGAATATAACAGAAGTGCCCTCCTGTGCACTGAGGAGTGATGATGTGGCCTGCTTATGAAAGCAACAGATCCCAAGGGACTTGTGTTTGCGTGGTAGTAAGTGATCTCTGTCAGAAACTCTTAATAGCTTATTATATCTCATTTGCAAAAGTCAGAGCTAAAGCACTGATTTTCAGTGCTAATAAAAGCAGCTGGTGTTATACATCTATTACCAGGAACATGTGCTGTGTGAGGAGCAAGCGCTTATATACAGAGGTGTAGGATGGAGGCATGACCAAGGTGACTAAGTTCTTTTAAGGAATTTAGACAGATTGCTTTTCATTCTCAGTTCTTTTTAGCTGCTCTCTTCTGTAATTGTTCTTTTTTATGCTTGATGAGCTCAGAGGAGTGCGTGAGAGATGTAGGCTGGGTGTTGCAGACAGGGCCATGTCTGATGAATGTGTTGAGTGCCTCTGTGTGTGGAAAAATATGTGAGGTTAAAAAGATTAAAAAGCCTTTCCAGAGTGAGAAGGCAGGTCAGCCTGGGGAATTCATCTGTGCCACCAGCTGCTTTCACCAAATCCAACGTGGGTAGCCAGTTTTGCCCTCTAGTGGCTGCAGCCTAAAAGAATGGGCAAAAGGGGGCTTGGTGTGGTTCAGCTCTGGGGGAGGAAGGCACTAGTGCAGAAACTTTAGAGCTCTGTGCTAAATCCATATCAGAAAAACAAAGTATGGCTGGGCAGTAAAATCCGTGGGCTAGTCTTTCTATTGGCTTTGGAGATTGTGACAATGGGTATGTGCTGAATGGACCAGCTGGTATGATTAGCAGCTGAACTGGGCAAAGTTCAGTAAGTCCTACCTGCTTTGCCCCCTTTAGGAAACACTGGGCTGAAAATTCCCTTGGCCTTCCTGTAAGGCAGAGTTGTGCCTGCTGATAGTTCTATATTTCTTGCAGGGAGCATTTCCAGGAAACCTTCAGCTGGTGTTTGTCCTGCGACCCTCCCGCTTTATCCAAAGGACAATCGCTGACATTGGCATTAAACTCTATCGAGATGACTTTAAAATGAAGGTACCGGTAAGCATGCATTTTTTTTGTCCATGTGTTTTCTTTATCTCCATGTCTGCAGTTCTTAGGTGTCAGCAATCTCTCATAACCCAGTAACTGAAAATTGATTGCAAGTGGCAACTGGGGACTTTTATCTGGGTCTGTGTGGTGTATATAATAGTAATGGCAGAGAGTTAATTACCAGTGGATGCTTCACAGTATTTAATGGACATGTTCCCATGTGGAAGGGCAGTCTAGCTATAAAATGTGACTCATTTTTTTAAGTATTGACATCTTAACTCAGTGGAGCCATTCCCCTGATGTAGGCAGAGGTAGATCTTCTCACTCCAGTGGCAAACACAAGTATTTAGGACTACAGAGCAGTGAAAGGCTAGGGCCGAATTCTGCACTATTTTATGTATTATCCATGGGCCCTGCTGACAGTGGCCCCATTAAGTGCTTGCATAGCACTGCCTATTCTTAATGCCTTTTATGATCCCCATGCCCTCAAAGTTCACAGTTTGGTTTTTACTACTTTTTATATGCACTTGGCATATGCTGTAGGTTGATGAGAATGTGATTTGAAGCAGGTTATCGATCCTGAAAGAGTTTAAGTTTAGATTATTCTGAGAGCTCTTTTGGGAGTTGTTCCTAGCTGCATGTTTGCATGTGGTTTCAAAGTGTTTTATAAATAAACTTGAATTATGATTATTGATAGTATTTTGTCCTGGACCAGACTCATACTGTGTTGCACAATGACTTTACTGGAGTGATTTCATATGATTGTTTTGGATTTTGCTTGTGGTTTTATATTGTTTTGCAAAAGACCCATGGCTCTCCTCCAACAAATTCTAGCTCTGTCAACACCTAAGTTTGAAGTTCAGGTGTTTAAGATACTTTATGCTTCTTCTGAAGTAAAAGATAGCAGCCCATTTATTACAATGCATACAAAAAAGGAATCATGAATACTCATTTGGTTATTGTGGATTAAATTGTAACATTGGCTGTAGTTTGGCAAGGGCGGCTTTTTGGCAATTAAAATGCAAAATTGATCTAAAAATGTATGTTTGATTACAAACCAAAATCTTTTAATTTTACAGCACCTTAAAAAATGGATGTTCCTGTATTTAATAAGCCACAGTCTGTTACCATAGAAACTATTGTACCAGTGAATGCAGCCTGGGAAGAGACAACTTCATCGAGGACTAGCATTTTCTAGTAATCCAGCATCTTCTATACTTTCAGCAATTTATTTGACAACAGTATTGCATTTCAAATCCAACTTGAAACTATCAAAGTTGGAAGGGAGCTTAATTCTAGGCAGGAGTCAAGCTCTGCATTAAGTATTAAGTAATAACTTATCTTTCTCACAGGCAGGAGAAATCAAGGTATGAGTTTAGTTTGGGGTCGTCTTGTACATTCAGATTTTGAGCCATCTTGACTATGTCCACAGAGCTCTTAGAAAGCAGTCTTACAAAAACTAAGAGCATGATGTGTTTGCTGTTAGATCTGCCTGCCTCCTGCCACATATCTGTAGACAGCCTGTCAAGTTTATATACAGGCTGTCCACATATGTCTGATGCTATTATAAGTTGCTTAGGGTTGTGCTAAAGGTGTCCTAAGTTTCTGGGGTCTGCCATACTGTCTGGAGGGGCCTTTCACTTGTGTTTGTAGCCCATCCTAGAAAGACCATCTGGGTATGTCCCAATTTCAGAATGGGTAGGTTACTGAGAGCAACATCTATTTGTCCCCCTTGAAAATAGCATCCTACATGACAACAGGGCCAGAGAGTTCTTCTCCCATGGGAGACATCCTTACTCAAGGAATTAGGTATCAGTACCTATCTTTAATACCGCCATCATCTTTTAAATTGTTTGCAGGTTGTTTGTTCATGTTGTGCATTTGGCACTATGACAACACTAATGTCATAACTGGGCTGTGGATGGGTTGCATCTCCTATCACAATGATAAGCAAGTCAGGGCCAGGACATAAGTATTCAAAAGGGGCTTCAAGAATATGGTGTGCATTTGTTAAAGAAACATTTGTTAAAGAGTTTATCTGAGCTATCAGACTGCAAATATATTCAGTAAAATAGATTTGCTGTGTTAAATCAACATTGGATTGAGTAGAAGCCAGAAGGTCAAACAGGAGCAGGAAATAAAGGCTGAAATAATAAACAAGACACAATGAGGAGATGCAGGATTTATATGATTTATTGACATACAAATATGGTTAATAAATCCTCCTGAGGTAAATCTCTATTGGGATAGTGATTTGATTAAATATCATTACCCAGGAGCACGAGACAGTTCATCTGAGATAAAATCTGGGAATTCAAAAGGAACACCCAGACATTTACCTGAGGAACCTGCCATCGTGGGAAGTGAATTAAAGCATCTTCATAGCGTACACAAAAGGCTGAATAATCTGTCCATAGCAGACACTTCTTTGACCTTTGTAGAACGTGACTTCTTTCATCATGAAGCAACACCACTACATCTCTGTGTTCCATGCTGACCTGCTTATGCAGACCCTCCTCTTCTAAACTGCTACTCTCTTGTATTCTTCAGCTTACTGAATGTGGCTGTCTTCAGTCTGGGAGATGCTAATGCTCAGTAAGATTGGCTTCTTAAATGGATGTTGGATTGCTCCTAGGCTTTCTCCTGCAGAGACGCCTGCAGGGTGAAGACTTGTGCCCTGTCAGGTAGCACCATAGCAAGCAATAGTAATAGATTTGCTTTGTGGCTCATGCTGAGCACATCAGGTTAAAGCAAACATCTTCCTAAAAGAAAAGTGCATGACAGTATTCCTCTGTAGTTTCAGTGAAGTTTGGAGTATCAAAAGATTTCCAACTTGTCAGCAACACCTCTGGTGGAGAAGAGCTACAAAGCAGTTAAGACTTAATTTCTCAAGGGTGGTTTGCAGTTCAGAAGTAGTACATAGCCTTCACATTCCAGTCTGAGGCTACTCCAAGATGATGTAGTGTTTTGAGTTTTCTGGCTTTGGTCATAACAAAACAGTGTTTGGTAACACATCCAGGGAACAGTTTTCCCTTTAGCTTTGGCTGAGGTACACTGTGCTTTCTTTGCCTCCATTTCTTCACCAACAAGGTCTCCTCCTGGCCTCTGTGTTTAGAAGCAGGGTTGAAGGAGAAGATGAACTGCTGGAAATGAAAAAGAATTGAGTCAGGGACTACTTGACAATATTCAACCCGTACAGGTCCATGGGACCAGATCCATCTCCCACAATATTCTTGTATCCAGGTTAGGATGTTAAAGTCTGATGGGTGGACAACTAAATGGATTTAAAAACTAGTTGCATGATTGGTCTCAGAGGGTAGTGGTCAATGGGTCACACTCTACCTGGAAGTGGGCAACAAGTGGAGTGGTGTAGTGATACCTGCTGGTACCTCCCCTGTTTAACACCTTTATCAATGACCTGGAAGAGGCAACAGGTGCACTGTCAACAAGTTTGCAGATGACACTAAACTGGGAGGAGCAGTTGGTACACTCAGAGACAGGGCCACTGGAACATAAACTCCAGGAATGGGGTGACCAGCATATTAAATACAAAAGGGACAAATGCAAAGTCATGCAACTGGGAAGGACTTCCTTCCAGAAGGACTTCCTTCCTCAAGAAGGAAGAAACCGTGTTCTTCCCTCCCAACAGCACAGCAGTGTTGTATGGCTGACAACAATACAGGCTGTAGCCTGACTGTCTGGGGACCAACTCTGCTGAAAAGGACCTGGGAACTTGGTAGACAGCAAGCTATAGACGAGCCAGCAGTGTGCGCTGGCAGCAAAGGAAGCTATCAGCATCCTGCATTAACAGCAGCAGTGTTAACAGAAGCAGAGCCAGCAGATTGAGACAAGTGATTATCCCTCTTTGCTTGGCTCTCATGAGATTGCATTGAGAATAAATGCCCTGTCCAGTTTTGGTTCCCCCAGTAGAAGAAAAATATTAATCTGGTGTGAGGTCAACAGAGAGCCATCAAGGTCAGCACTTGGAGCATGTGCTCTATAAGGAGGTGCTGAGGGAACTGGACTTGCCTAGCCTGCAGAAGGGAAGTTTTGGGATGGTTAATATGACATAACAGCAGCTTTCCAGTCCCTCCAGCCAGGTTACTGAGAGCATGCAGCCAGGTGGTGCATGACAGTAGGACAAGAGATAGCTGACATAAAGTCAAACAAGGGCAGTTCTGACTTGATATAAGGAAAAATTTTTAACCCCAAAGATAATCAGGCAGTGGACGAGACTGCCCCAAAACATTGTACAGTCTCAATCCTTGGGGGTTTTCAAGACCCGGGTGGATGAAGCCCTGAGCAACCTGCTTTGATCTCACAGCTGACCCAGATTTGAGAAAGAAGTTGGACTAGACATCTGAGGTTCCTGCCAACCTGAATTATTCTAGAATGATTCTGTAACAAAGATAAGCTAAAATCCTGTTCAGGTTTGTTCTCAAGGCTTTTCTTAGAGCACTATCAGCCTAGAATATACATCCTCTTGCCTCCATACATCTGTGCTCATGTCATTGTCCACAGTGCTTGCAAGTGTACTTACCATGCTCCCTTGGAGCCTGCTAACAGGCATAGCCAGTTATCCTTTCTTTAAACAGCAGAGTGAAATAATACAATTTGATATATATTAAAGTCTAAGGCTTAAAATTTCTAGTCAATTGTGCTCAACATCTTGTTTTTCTGTTGCTGAAATAATGGTGTATTTTCTAGCTGTTAGAACAACAAGGCATAATTAAATACATGTATGTTATTTGTGTAACCCCATGTGTTGCCAGATTTACAGTGGTTGCCAAAAGGTAATACTGCTTACCTGAAGCCACATGCAAATCTGCTTTTGCTTTCATTAAGCAGGTCTAGTGGTAAGGAGACTTTTTAAAGTAAGAAAATAGATTTAGGTTTGTCTGTCCTTTCTCTTTCATCATGGTTTAAAATAGAATAATGCCAGTGAACTCAGTGGACATACAGTGCCATAAAATGATACAACTGAAAGGACAATCTTATTCTCAATAGTCTCATTTCAGCACTTCCCTGGATCAAGCGGTTGGTGTTGAGGAAGCTGTTTAACCTGCCTACTCCTCCATTTCTCTGTAAATAACAGTTATCTAGAAAATACGGAAATTACTTGATGGAAGTTTGTGTGAAATACCATACTTTTTCTCTTAATGCACATGCAAGCTGACTGCATCCTCAGCCTAGCAAGGAACAAGATGATGTCAAGTTGTGGTTAGTTCAAGAATGGCCACGTACATGTTGAGAAGGCGAAATCTAGTGGAAATAAACTGTGGCCATTGCATAAACAAATACATAATAAGAACTTACTGCCTGTGGTGGAACTGCACTTTGGTCATACATGTTTAAGGCAAACCCAGATCCTAGGAACAATGATTGAAAGGGCTCATTATTTCTCTCAGTCCATTGTGTTTGGATTAATTTACAGATCATCATGTTAAATTCTGTCTCTGATCTGCATGGCTATATTGACAAAAGTCAGCTGACCCGGGAGCTGGGAGGAACCCTGGAGTATGGCCACAGTCAGTGGATACATCACCGAACTGTGAGTGTTGGTTTTGTTCTTACCCATGTCTACACCCAGAATTGTCCAGATGACAAATGTAGAGTAACCATTAAGTAGTAACTCTTCAGCTGCATTTCAGTCTGCAGATTCTGCTAGAGACTCATGGAAAGAGGAAATCCATGACTCAAATAGAGAAAGGTAAATTCCCCAAAAGCTTGTAATAGAAGTAGTGATCTGTATCTCACTGTTGACCTGGACTAGGGCCCAGCAGTGTCACAGTATTCTTATTCAGCAATGCCCTTTGGCACATTCTTAGCCTTTGAATAATTGTTGAGATTCATAGACCTTCATTCAGCTCATGGCTGAAGTTGAATATATGCTTTATTTAGCACTTTACTGAATCAAATGTCAAAATTCTTACTTTAATGATTAATTATGTCCATGTTCTTAAAAGAAGAAAAATACTCAAGACACTAGATTTTATTTTCCTTTGTTTTCATTTCTGTGCTACGTAAACATGCACTCCAGCTGGGTCTTATTTTGAGTAACCAAAGAACAGTTAATAATTGTAGGAAGGCAGAAAGACATTTTGTTCCATTACCTTTGAGGACACTTGTAACAGGTTGGTTTGTTGCCTTTTGGGGTTGGTTAATGCATTTCAGTGGCTGCTTCAGAACAATGTAAATAATTCATTCTGGTGCCCAGAAAAGGTGACAGTTTACAAAAAACAGACCCCAAATTCTGGCACATTAGCAGCTGAAATACTGTCTCATCCTATCTAAGGAAAAACAGGCAAAGCTGGGTCCTGATCCTGGAAAATGAATTAATTTCCTGAAGACTGTATGCAATGTTTGCATCTGTGGCTTTACTTTCAAGACTGGTATGTTAGAGCTCATATCTACGTAGTCCCAATATTTTGCAGTGTTTTGAGCAGCCTTCAGTTTGAGTCTGTTGTTGCTGACGTGCAGGTTACCTGTAACACTTGGAAAAAGAGCTTTTCTGAGGTATCTTTAAGTCAAATCACTTTTGTCACTTTCCTGCTATAATTTTCTGTGTTTTACTGTCCTTATAAAATCAAATTTTACTCTCCTTGAGAACCACCAAATATTTCAGGCTTCTAAACATGCAAACACAGAATCTGAATTTCCTCTAACACTGGTTTGTTACATTTATAGCTGTGTTGACTACAGTGAGGTTAGGATTGAGACAGGTGAACAGGCTTACATGTTAAAAGTATCAAAAATATGAAACTGTCCTTGCAGGAGGAGTGAGTCTGAAGGAATCATCTATATGAGCTTTCAAATAACTAAAGGCTTGAAAAAATGAGGAAGGGGAGTAAAAAGAAGCACAACAAAGGCTGTATTGTTTGTTAATGACAGGAGTTTACATAAAGCACGACTATATAGTTTGGTAAAATATGTAAATAAAAGTGAGCCAAGATTTGACATGAGCGTGGCTATGTAATCCCCAGTTCTTTTGGTTAAATTTGTTTGAAAAACTTTTACCAAGCACAGAGACTTGAAAAAAACGCACAGACGTAACTTAGGTATATGAAACAATTTACTACTCATACGAACAGGTGAGTGTGGGGGCAAGAAACTATTAAGTGAAACACTGATAAGCTCATTGTGCATGGTGCTGTCAGCCAAGGAATCTCTGCTGGATAAGAGGTTGTCATCAGGGAAGTGTCAGCCTTCATGGCACCTTGAAACAACCTTTCAGTCTTGCTGAGCTACAGTCTTTATCCCCTTTGCTGCTTCTCTTAGTGTTCTCATATCTTGTCCTGCCAGTGCTTTTTTTCTGAAACAGCTTTAAACTGTTGCTAAATGGTAGTGACAGAGCAATCTCATTACATAGTTCTTTGTTTCTGCTTTCGTATCTTGAATAGCTAGGAGCCTATGAGCTTTCTTGCCCACCGAGTACATTTTTGGCTTTTAGTAAGCGGCCTTTGGTCGTCCATGGCTCTATCTGTGTTGCACTCAGAAGTGTGACATTTCAGCCAACTTTATTCCAGTAGTTTCAGTGCTGAGAACAGCAGGCTACAGCTGCTAAGCAGTAAGCCAGAGCATATGTGGGTCTGTACTGCTTATGTTGAAAGCAGGCATGAATTTATGGGAAAAAAAGGGAAGAAGGCTATGAACTCTGCTAGCATTGCCTCATCTGGGGCATGTTTCAGATCATATATGTGGAATGTAATTTCCCTCTGCACTTTCTGAATGATCTACCTCCAGTTTGTTTTTCACTGAGCACGCAGCATAATTTTAACTGTCATGGTTGCAAATGGGGAGTTCCCATCATTGCTCGAGAAGGGAATGTAACATGCAACAACTATGTAGTGTTTGACTGGGTGTAAGAGCATCCCTAGTGCTGCTGACTGACTCAAACCATTGGGTGGGTTAGATCAAAAAGTGTAAAGAATAAAGAGCTATAAAGGACAATACAGTCCTAAAGAAATTGGAGCCTCATCGTGAAAAAACATCCCATGCAGTTACTTGCTACTAGATATAAAAGTTTTAATCACATCTCACAAATCTGATTCTACTCTGAAAAGGCAGCGTTGTTTTTAAGCCTTCCTCACTTCCCCTTTCTTCAATAAACCCACAGATTTCTGACAAGTTTTGTGTTGGTGCACCCAGGTCATAAAGAAACAGCAATGCTCCAATGGATTTATGCATTTTAACTGTATTTGCACTAAGTTGTTCTTGTATTTGTGTACTAATATGAACAGATGGGAGGGATTAACTGGAATGCATCTAGTACAGATAGGCAGGATGGGGATGCACTTTTTCAGAAGTCAGGGGAAGACAGATTGCTGCTGAGTGAACAACGGCTGAATAAATATAAATGTGAAAAAGGCTTTGCCCTATATACTTTCAGAGTCTCCTCAACTTAAATAAAGCCTTAATTAAAATCTTAAACACAGCAGAATTTCCCAGCAAGCATGGGCAGAGGATCTGAAGTTCCAGTCCTTGCTTTGAAGCTGATGTCCTCTGTGGTTTCATTATGTCTTTTAAGCTCTGGGAGTTCTACAGCTGGTTCATGGAGATGACAATAGTTGTAGGCCTGTGAAAAGATAATTTGTGACACAGGATTTAATTTGCAACTTTCAGCATATTCACCCAAAAAAGGCCAATATGGACAGCTTTACAAGCATGTAATACTTGCAGCACAGTGTGCCTGAAGGACTAAGCATTGTTAAAGGGCTAAGGGTAAATAACCAGTCTGTGACTTTATGCTCTTGCTTTTCCAGGCTATTGAAAACTTTGCAATGACGGTAAAAACAACAGCACAGATGCTACAGACCTTCGGAACAGACCTAGCAGAGACTGAACTTCCCAACGATGTGCAGTGCACAGAGGAGCTCCTCTCCGCACACACTGACCACCATAGCAAGCTGAAGGTGAATGTTGTCTCATTACAGCTCCATCAGCATAATATATGATTTTTGATTTAACAAAATTTTGTGCCATCATTTGGGAGTCCATTGTCTGGAAACTACTGAAGAGGAAAGAAACCGGGGTTCAGGAGGTCGATTTGATTCAACTATGAAAAGGGACTTTTTACAGCTTCAAGAATGACAGAACAGGGAAATGTCACTTCTAGTGTATGAGGGTGTGATAGAATCACATCTGGAATAGCATGGGCTCCTGATGAAGAGTTCATCAGAAAGGATGAAGTCACACTGGAGCAGATGTAGAGAACATCCATGAGGAAAATCCAGATATAGACAGAATGATCTAACTAAACAATGACTGTCATTTTGTTTCTCTTATAAAAAGCTGGAGCAAGTTTAGCTTTGCAGAGTAGGGCTCAGAAGAAAACATTATTGCTGTCAACAAACACCTTAGGTTAAACACAAGAGAAAAAATACTGTTTAAGCTATATTAGCACAAGAACACATTTTATGCAACAAGTGTGCAGTGATGTGGGGGCTCCTCAGCTGACATGTTAATGTTTGAGCCTCATTGTCCTTTTCATTGCTCATCTTTCATGCTGGGAAGACACATTCTTCTGTGGATGACTCCTTGATAGCTGATGTATTGTGGCTCAGCATTTCACAATGTTGTTTAAGGAAATTCCATTAAGCAGCACAATGTCTCAGCACAGTCTCTCAGCTCACTGAACGATCTGTGGCACACGTTCAATTTGTGGTAGAATAATTTATTCTGCAACCTGCCTGGTCAGAAATGTAATCTGCTCATAAGTTATATACTATTCCTTTCCTCAGAAATATATTTACTATTCAGAGTGAATAGATTTAGACTCTGCATTTCTAGAAAAACTTATAAACTTTGGTAAGCATTTCTATTTTGTTCCAACTATTTAATACCTATGAAAGAATCTCCCTTTAGCATTACTATGTTGTCCATCTAAGAGATGTGAGTGTTGTCAGAATAAGTATATACAATTTGTTTGGCTTGGGTTTTTTTCCCTCAGGATGAGCTGAAACTAGCTGTGAAGCAGGGGGCCACCCTACTGACATGCATTAGGGAGCCAGTCACCCGAAGCGCCAACAGCAAACTCAGTCCAGACGAACTGGAAAATGTGGCAACAGTAGAAAGGTCAGTGAAGCTAGATTACCTTGTGCAAGTTGCTAATTTATTCCTAAGAAATGCAAGTGTAATTTAAATGGTTTAAATATGCAGGTTATAAATTCCCACTGGTTCAGCTATTCAGCATTTATTGGACAGGTAACTTAGAGAAGGGAGTAGCTTTGAGGAAACTACTTGATTAAACTGTCAAGGCAAGTTCAAACAAGTCCTGAATTTCTTGGTAGTTTTTGGTTGGACCACTAACTACCTGGCTGAAGATGTAATGTGGAATTTACCCCACAACGCCTCCAAACTTTCATGCCTGGCTAGAAAGTGTTATCTGAATCCATGTGAGATGAGAGGGTATGTGCTTGTGCATGTCTGTGGAAACACTGGGTGAGGAACAGATAAAGATGGTACTCTGAAACATACCCCTTCACAGCTGCATGGAGGGAGAGAGAGAAACCCCTATTCCTTCCTACAATGCTAGTTATTACCATAAAGCTTTTAGTCACTGTGTAGAAGTTTCTGCTGTGCCATGTGATGCAGTGGAAAGAGAAATGCCATGCTAGTATTTCAGTGTGTCTGCATTCACTGAGAACAAAGCTGCCAAAAGTAAAGCTGAGCTGATATTTTTCACTGAATACTTAAAATCCTTTAAACAGTCATCCCAAAGGAATTTGCTAGTTCATCTTGAATTCGACAGCTAGCTTTGATTAAAAACACGTTTTTCAGGGTTAGACTGGGAACAGAACTTTGTTTTTGAGAGGAATAGGAGGGAGCTATTGGTGTTTGGCCAAATAACTTGATGATTCCAGCACTCACTGAGCTTGTAGGCAATCAGGCCTCGTGCCCTGCCTGCCCAAACAGTGCCCATCTATTGAAATATAGGATATTCAGAGAAGAATTTAATTTAACTTTTTTTCTGTTTAAACTGTTCTACTTTGTAATATAATTAATAGATCATTGAGAGACAGTGTGAGTGACTCACTAGTCTGGTGTCAGACATTTTACTCAAGATGTATGACACCTTGATACTAATTTATTTGTGAATAAATATTTCATCATTTACACAAAGTGAAAGAAACAATGTACATGGGAGGCATTATGAGCTTCTAATCTATTGTTTTTAATGAACTGGGAAAAATTATTCAGTCCTTGCCTATTTCTGACGGGCGAAGAAAATGAATAAGTGGTAGAGGTCTGCTTTAAACATTCCTTAAAATAATAATTGCATCATATTCAATCTGTATTAGCCTGGGGTGAATTATATTTGAAGAATTGGGTGGAAGGTAGGGAGAGACAGCTGCCTTTGGCTGCCAGCACATGTAACAGCTCTGTGTTCCTGTTGCAGGCCAGGAGGCAGGACTGCAAATGCCACAGCGGATCCATGTAGTTGTCACTCATCAGTCACACTCCTGCCTGTCCCACTGCAAATTTCATTTTCTTTTGCTTAAGGGAAAGTTGACATAGAGCCTTCTTACATAGATGTAGGCTCCCCACCATCTCCCTACCCTGCTTTCTGCCATCAATTGGTGTGACTTAAAATAATGAACTATAGGAAATAAGTAAGTTCTTTTCATTCTAATTTCTTAACAGGTTGTTGGCTCAGTTGGATGAAACAGAAAAGGCTTTTGATCAGTTTTGGACCAAGCATCACCTAAAATTAGAACAATGCCTGCAGCTTCGACACTTTGAACATGATTTTAGAGAGGTATTTCATTTGTTCATTCTGTCTAGCCTTCTCTGGTAAATAAGGTCAAATTTTACCCAAACTTAGAGTATACTGGCAATCCAAAAAGGAGGTTGGGAGAGAAGCCCTTCATTATGAAATAGGAAATGGATATTCAAAATCTAAATTCTTGACAGCTTTCAGATATCTTACAACATTTGAATAAGGCACAGTAAGGAAAGTGCCAGCCTGTTAGCCCAAAATGTGAAACACCGACTTCTTGATAAATCATTTTGCACTTATGTGTGATGTTATCAAATATCACTTCTTCTGTGATGGTAAGTTGCCAATCCCACCAAAGTCCATGGAATACAGTTCAGAAAGCCCAACTGTCACGCCAGAGGCTGGAGTAATAAAGACTCTGGAGTTACAGGTCTTCAAAACTGTGTGGGCCTAAATAGTGAGAAGCAGGGCAACTTTTTGAAGAATAGTTGATTGTTGCTTTATTCCTTGGCTTTCCCATTTTGGAACAAGCTGAAAGACTAAACTTGAGATGCAGACTCTTCTAAAAGATGTAGGTGAATGTTTAAAACCATAGGTTTGTTAGAATTTTATGAATATCTTGTGATGGAGTTTTGGGTGGGGTTTTTTTGGGGGGGGGTGTTGTTTGTTTGTTTCTTTTATTTTTGTTGTTGTTGGTGGTTTTTAGGTAAAACTGGCATTGGATAATCTCATGGAAGCACAAGCAGGTTTTGCTGACATTGGAGACAGTGTCACTCGAGTGGAGCACCTCCTAAGGGAACAGAAACAACTGGAAGACAAAGGACAGGTTTGCACTCAATACAGTATTCTAGTTGCTATAGACATGATCTTCTAGACACTTCTCTGTCACTGTCCTTACATCACACTTACTTTTGTCTCATGAGTCATTATTTTAAACTGCAAAACTCAGATACTAATTTCCAGAAGCCAGGGTTGTTCAGACAGAGTAGTTCCAGTTCATTACTTGGAAAGCTAGAATCCAGTTCAAAAACCTAGCCTAACCGGGAAAGGTTAGGTCAATCTTTGGAATCTGAAAAGCTCAGAACACTTAACAGGTTACCTTGGCCAGGTAACTTAAGACCATTCTATTCAGACTCATAGCAGTTTGAGGAACATCCATGCCTTCCAATAAACACCTTTCTTTTCCAGATATTTGGACTTTGTAATTCCATCAGCTGGTCAGCTGTGATATACATTACATTTAGTATTATTAGAAAGCATTGAACAAACGAGTAAATTGAATCAGAGGAGGATGCACATGAACAAATGTAAAAGCTGATGATCATCTTTTTTAAGAATAGGATTAAGAATTAGAAATATTGTGATCTTTGCACAGCTCTTCTGCAGAAGCCTAAGGGAATAAAAGTTATAGTAACATGCATTTTCCTTCCATTGTCCACATCACATAACATATTGATGTGTGCTCTATTCCTGTTAGCCACCTCTAATTTCATTCTATTGTGACTAAGCTTATGAATTGTATGTAGTAAGTAGGATCTGAAGAGTTTTCCAAAATACCTCTTGGAATCAAAAATAAACTAAAGCATTACAAACCTGGCAATTAGTGAGTGAAAAAAATATAGGTTTTTTGATTATTGGGAACTTTGCAGGGAAAAAAACTTGTATAATGAATGTCCCCATTATGTGAGAAAGAAGGCGGCATACACTCACAGAATCACAGTTATCACAGAATGATTAAGGATGGAATAGACTTCTGGAGGTCATCTTGTTCAAGCAGGGCCACCTAGAGCAGGTTGCCCAGGAGGGCAGGTTGTCCAGATGGCTTTTTAGCATCTTCAAGGAGGGAGACTCCACAACCCCTCTGCGCAACCTGTTCCAATGCTTGCTCACCCTCACAGCAAAAAAATGTTTTCTGATCTTCAGATGGAACCTCTTGTGTTTCCATATACTCACTGACAACAAAGTTGGTCTTCAATGTAAATATAAAGTAAGACATATCAGCTAGATTAATATCCCAAACTTTTACCTCCAGGCTACAGCAGGGATTACAGAGATGGTTTGTCTTTATTATGCATGTCATTTTAAGATCTAACTTTGGATTTTTTCTCATTAATTTCACAGGAACCTTTGGAGAAGGCCCAGTCTCTAGCTCTCCACGGAGAACAGCTCATCCAAAACAACCATTATGCAGTTGACTCCATTAGACCAAAGTGTGTTGAACTCAGGCGTATTTGTGATGACTTTACCAATGAGACCAAGAAAAAGTATGATATTTTGGGAAAGTCTCTTGAGCTGCATAAGCAGTTAGATAAGGTGAGTGAACCTTCTCAGATAACAGCCCTGGTAAGGTTCTACTGATAATGAATGTTTTTATAAGCTCAGGTAATTTGGATGAAGAGAAAAAGTATTTATTCTTTTTTTCTTCTCCATTTCATTCAGAAATTGTTACTATAAAAATTGGAGCAGTAGCTTCCCATAATTGTGGTTTTAAAATGATGAAAAGTAGGAAATAAAACTAAGAAAAAATTGAGCTAGACCTAAGTTTGAAATGAGAACTGAATGTATTCCGGTGCTTAAAGATGAACAGTATACTGCTTGTTCAGCTGTTTTCACTTTCTGTGATCTAGCTAGAATAGCAAACTAAATGGTTTGTGAATGTCTGCATGCTATTCCAGCCTTATCTGAAACAGAAATTACCAAAACCCACTTTGGAGTATTTTTAACTGAGTTTTATAGGCCTGAGAAATTTTGGGGAGTTTTGATAAGGTTCAAATACTCATTTTGGTTTTTGGATAATTGTGTGACCGAACACCAAAATGAGGTAGTACAGCTGACAGATTCAATTTGCAGCAACCACAGTAACACTTCCCCTCTTTGCTCAGAATACTATTATTTTACATGTTACTGGACCATCTAAACCATGAAGGCTAAACAGAACTTTCTATTGTTCTATGTAGCTAGGTGGGGTGAGTTGTGGCCGGGAACTGTTGGGTGCTACTAAGTAACATTCATTCCCTTTAGTGACATGTTAAGGCAAATCCATATTTCATGGAGTAGAAGCAACACTTCAGAACATGGACTGTCAGTAGTGATGGAGTCCTTGCCCCATTTTTCTTTAAAGGCAAGCCAATGGTGTGAAGCTGGAATCTACCTCTTAGCTTCCCAAGCTGTGGACAAGTGCCAGTCACAAGAGGGAGCTGAAACTGCACTCGTTGAAATTGAGAAGTTCCTGGTAACAGCTAAGGAACACCAGCTCTCTAACCCGAAGGAGTTCTACAATCAGTTTGACATGATCCTCACCCCCGAAATAAAGGTAAAACCCCTCCGATGTGCATGCACTCACTTAGAATTTCAAAATTACCAATTGCCTTGTACATGAGAGTGTACTGGGCTATGTATTTTGAGTCTGCTCAGATCTGCCTCTTTCCCTACACCAGAAGGGCACAGAGGTGACCATTTGGGGCAGGAAGTTTTACTCAGATGAGTAGTCATGGAATACTTATGTAAGTTTTCTTCAGAGGATTGCTAGAAACACTGCCTACGCAGTGAAACTGAGATCTGTTTGGAGTGCATGGGCTGGGTTGCATTAAACTGCAGCATAGTATGATCTTCAGCTCTAGTCTGAGTCTGGGTAAGAGAAGTCCTTTCTTAACTTGGTCAGTCCAGCACTTACAACCATCTGTTGCTTCTCTTTTCTTTGCCTAGGCCAATGCCCAAAGAATTCTACAAAAACTAGAAGATGTACAAGAAATGTTTGACAAGAGGCAAGTAAGTCTGAAGAAGCTGGCAGCCAAACAGACCCGGCCAGTACAACCTGTTGCCCCACATCCTGAATCTTCCCCAAAGCGAGCATCACCAAAGATTACCAGACCAGCAGGAGTAGGTAGGCCTTGAACAGCTGCTTTCAGATACACACCAATGTTTTGTCCACATGGTCATGTTTAATTGTTGTTATCAGAATGGAGACTTCATTTGATGTTCAGTGTCATGTCAGCCTTGTAGGCCCAGCTGTTAAAAATGAATTTGAAATATCTGTCACTCCAAACATATAAACAAGGGTGAATAAAAAGATTCAGGCCTCTCTTCCTAGGTCTAATCTACAGAGTACATTTCTATACTGTTTCTCAGTATGTCTTATATTGCTAATTCTTGAAAACCCAAACCAGGCTGGTCACTGCAAATATACAAAGTAAACATGAAAACCTCTTTTACATTGCATATACTGCAATGTGAATATTTGGCTTTAAAGGGTCGCAATCCCTCAAGATTCAATCAGATACTTGCAAAGGCTAAGGGTTCATTAGTGACACTGACTCGTTTGTGCAATTTTTGCTTTTTCCCTCTACATAACTGTTTACTCACTTTCTAGTGTTGTCCTCTACCAACTGTAAAAGCTGAACATTGCTTCTCTTTGGAATGTACTGAAAGTTCCTGATTTGAAGTTAGCATGTGCCTTTAACCAAGATAGCTATTTTCTGCAAAAGAACGTGGGTGAAGCTAATTTGAAATAGTGCATCTTGGAGACCAGCTACCCTGTACTTGGTGGCAGAAAGGGGTTGTCCCTCTTCAGCAGAGAGGCTTATAAGAAATTAAAAAATGGAACCTTAGGGTTTTTTAAAAGGGGAACCTCTAGCAAAAAGCCTTGAAAAATACCTAATCTGCATGAAGAGCATGCAATAAACTTTGCTTTCTCAACAGGAAGATTAGGATGGCCAGTACCCTAACCATTTTGCTTTCTAGGCATATTATCACAAGGTCACACAAATGTCCCTGTTGTTCTTCTCTGCTCCCCAACACTCATCCTTTCTTACCAAGGAGGATCATCATCTTCTAGTTACCATGCTGGTTTGACATCTGTACTTTTCCCCCCCAACCATGCTAGCTGTGTTCTTAACATACAGTTGCTACCTCAAGTTTCAGCTTCATTATTGGCTTAAGGCAAGCTGAGACCACAATGCCTTTGAAGAGGTCCTGCTCTGCTACCCACACATTCTCCAGCAATGTGTTCCCCTCTTGTACTGTTGTTGGCAGTCAGTTAGCTGTATGAGTTGTGATTTACCTTGGAAACTCAATGAACTGACTGCAAAAATGTAGTAATTACTTTTCCATTGCATAAGTTACAAAAATGCAGGGAGCTCTGGAGATCACATAGCCCAATAACCTGCTCAAAGCAGCACTAACTTCAAAGTTGATCAGATTGTTCACTGTGTGGCCACTAGTGCTGAAGCAAAGGAAAATGGGGTTATGGGGTCAGTAGGTCAGAGCTAGTTAGTCCCTGTTAGTAGTAGTACAGTTTTAGAATGGCTTTCACCTATTGTGAAACTGTGTCTTCAGGCTAAAAGCTAGTCTTGCATTTCTTTTTATACATGCAGACTCTGATTGTGTTTCATGAACTTTTTTCTTGTCATTTTAGAGCACTTGCAGATTTTTTTAATTAAACTTTTGATGTAGATAGAACCTTAAAGAATAGTCACTACTATATAAATGGCAATGCTTTAAGTTTTGATTCTTGTTCATACAGCCAATCCAGTACTATTAGCTCTTTCACAGAGAATCATGAGATACTCCCTTGCTCTGACCCTTGTATTGCAGTTCAGTGTTATACAACACAATACAGGATAACTGTGTGACAAGGATTAGACTCTGATGTCCTATTGCAACTTAATAGGTAGATGAAATTTATTTTAAAGTGTTACTCCAGTTGTTCTCTGAGGCAATGCAAAGTGCAACCCAGTCCTGTTCAGACATTGATAAGTAGACTGTAGTATCTCATTCAAATTCTTTGTGCCTGAAGATGATTTATTTAGAGTACCTCTGTACAAAGAAACAGAAATCTCTGACTATCTACAGCTTATCCTGTGGCTCAAAAACAGTTACTTTAACTGCTGTGAATAGTACATGTATATTTACATATATTGTGTAATGGCAACCTTTGGGTATTACCCAATTGTCCACAACAAAGAGTTATACTTTGAATTTCCTGAGTGTGCTTTCCCTCAGAATGCCAAAGCACTTGGCAACTATTGGTAAGTATTCTAACCTCTTTTTTTCAGAAAGAAAACTGAAGCACAGATAAACTGAGTGATTCAACAAGGGGTTTCACAGTCTGAGTCTGAAATGTGGCTGAGAATAGAAACAGGAACACTAAGTCCTATTCCAACCCATGAAAATGAGGCTGTGAAATTCTGCTCTTCTTGAAGATACTCTCTTTTGGACTTTCCTCTGTGCCCTTTCTTCACATTCACAGGATCTATACAGTATCAGCATTTATTTATGGGGAGAATTTACTCAGCACCATCTTGGAAAAATGAGAGGCTAAAAGCACCTTCTTGAAACAGATATTGTAACTCATTGTTATTTGTTACCCAGGACATACATGAATATTTCTAAAAGTTGCAAAATAGAATATGGCAACAGGAAAATACCATATTCCTAGGCTGTGTAAATACAAAGGCAGGCAAAGGCAATAAAATGTGGTAAACAGAAATAGAAGACCAGAAAGAAAGGCTTTTGTCCCCAGGCAGCAGATATAACAATACCATGGCAGCATTGCAATGGTTGTGAAAGGAAAAAAAGTTATGTTCGTTCCAGAATAGATTTTGTTTTGTTTTGTTTTCACTTGCTGACTATCCATTTCCCTAACAAGGAATGGTAGGGAAAATTCAATGCAATTCAGGGTGCTAATGGAAAAATCTTAACAGATGTGAAGGCTCAGGCATGAAATACTCCATTATTGTAACTGTGAGACTCTTCATTTTACATGGACATATACATAGGTGCATACAGGCAGAGCTGATACCATGTATGAGAGAAGGGGCAGATTTCTATCAGGGAAATGACTGTGACAGTTTCAAATGTCTATGTCCTTATGGTCTCTGGTGACTCTTGGCAATGTCTTAGCTTACTGAAGATCCAGAAAGGCAGTTCAGAGCTGCACTGTAAACTCTCCCTCACTCAATGCTTTTCTGTGGGTCTGGAAATTCTGAAACAAAATTTTAAATTCATCCCATTTTTGCTTGAAGCTTTCGGTTTCACAAATGAGCTTGTAAATTTTGCAGGGACAGGCCTGTTCAATGTTGAAAAACTAGTACTGGAAGTATCAAAAGTCTATGCCAGCTGGACTTGGTGCACATTTTAGCTGTGGGAATCTGCTTAAATACTATTCACAGACCAATCCAGAAAAGGCAGAAAACCCTCTGCTGACCCTTTTATAATAAATGCCTTGAAAATATTTTAGTAGTATATATGACATCTTATTTCATGGAGAATTCTGTTTACTTCCAGTGCAAGCTGCTTGAATACTGCTAATGGCTAAGCTTGTGCCTGTATGTGTTGGGAGGAAAGAAGTGGCATTTGATGGGGAAATTCCTTTACTCTAGTTCACTTCTGAGGGCATCATTTTTGATGATTTGACTACATATTTGTGGTCTGTGTTTCTGTAAGAAACTCCTTAGCTGGAGAGAATTGGGATAGGTCCACAAACTCAAACCATGCAGGCTCGTATTGCCCATAGGCTGTCAGGCACAGTGGGATAAGCCACAGAACTGTAAAGGATAATATAAACTATTAGGAATGACTGTAGTTATCATTTCTCTATTTTAATTTGCTTGTAATTGTCCCAAACTCTAACTCTCTGAAAGTTTCCCAAAGGCTATCTTCTTCAGCCTGACACTTTTTTGGAAAACCTCAGTAAAAAAATGATTTGGCCATCTCAGTGAACAAGGCTAGGAAAATTGTCTTGCTTTAGTTACCTTTGTGGTAACATGTGTGGAACATGGCAGTACAAAATAGTTTTGTCCCTTCCTAGAGTGTCCAGATTTAGCAGAATTATAAGCACTTGGGAAAAAAAAAAAATCTCAGTTCATATGTTTGTTGTGCATGAACTTGCTACAGTTTGGCTCCTATAGTCTCATTTCCTTTGTTGTCAGCAAAAATCTTTGGAACCCAGAGACAATATATGTTTCTTATCCCCTGCATTGCTTGTTTCCTTACAGTATGATCTTGCAGCAGCTTAAGCCTTTCTTAATGCAGAGCTGTCACAGTCTCCCTTTCTCCTCTCCTCTTTGCCCAGCACAGCAGTCTGTTTGTGACTCTGCTTTCCCTCAGTACTTAGAGTCACATAACTAGTGGGAACAAAGGAGGGAACTGAAAACTGTCACTGAGGGGGTGGGGGCTTGTTTTGTTTCGGCTAGTTCAGCTCTTCATCATCCAGTTCCATGAACAGCAGTACTGACAAAAAAGGAGATGGAAGTGTGTGGCCAAAGGTTGGGAGGAAAGGGAGAACTGTACCAGACTCAGTTCAGATGGGTTTCAACTGTTCCAGAGTTACCTCTGAAACGGTAACTATTATTGCTGCTTTTATTCCTGCTGACATTGGAAAGAGAAGCTGGTGCTGTAGGTGTAAACGTTTCAACCCTGTTAAAAACCCATGTGGGTGTTAATGTGATTCAACTTAGTGCAATTTGGGGGGGTTTGTTTTTAATAACTTGTGCAACTACATAAAGAAATCTACACTGAAAGAGCAGTGAAAGACTGAAATCAGAATTACTGGGCAGGGCATGTGCTCTTGAACATGTGAAGTGGCACATAATATTCAGTAATCTGAAAATTGAGTTCTAAAAATGTCAAGTTGGTCTCCCAAAGTAGTGTATTCTCTTTTGATCTTTATCTATGAAACTCAGAGACCTCAGTGTGGTTGATAACAGCCTGTTGCCTCTGAGAAATGTTGTGAAAACAGCTCAGTAAATATTTATGAAGCACTTGAATTGTAAAAAATGACTATTAGAAAAAAGAGTTATATTCAGAGCAGGGATTGAAATAGCATATGGATAGTAAGGCTCTGGGCCTCCACTGAGACATACAGATAAATCAAAATAGTGAATAGCTGTTGATGATTAAGTGGTTTTGAGTCCATGCACTGAATGAGGCAAGGATTCTTAGAGGAGGGTGGACCAAGATGCCTTAGCAGCAAAGGGACAAAATTAGGGTTGCACATGTAGCTTTGCTTCTGGCATCTCCTGTCTTTTAAATGCTATAAAATATTCACCTAGAGATTTCTCTGTGTGCAACATAAATGTGAAATACAGGAGCAGAGATGTCAAAATTTCCGTGAGCTCATTAAGCAAATAACATGTTTAACAGCACATTGCACACACAAAATCCACAACTCGCCCTACAAATGTCTTAGAACGCCAACTTGGAACATGAAATTCATATGGGAGAACACAGTTGGAGCTTTTTCAGTTCTTTAAATAATAAAATTTAAACTGTTTCCTTCTCAGTTAAATGTGTATGACTGCTCATTGGATCCATTCCAGCGTTCCTCAGTCACTAATGCATAACACTTACTAACTAATAACATCTGGATAGCCAACAGAAGAAGAATGTCTGGGCATGTGTGCAGGAGAAGTGAGGCTGCAGAGAGATTAGCTGACTCAGAAAAGATAGTGCATGTGATTTTCATTAATGGTTTTGGGAAACCACCAGTTTCTATAGTTCAAGATATTTCTATAAACTATGTAGAGAAAAGGAGAAGATGCTTTCAATTTTGCAGCTGTAGGGCTGCTATCACACTTGGGCAAGTCTGAGGAAACCAGGTAGTGTGTCTCCTTGTAGAATAATATTCCACATACAGGGGCCTTGCTCTATGCTTCTTATATGGGCAGATTTTCAGGGGGCTTGACAGCAATTTCCTTGGAACAAAGAAGTATAGATTATATTGCCTAAGAATGGAAAAGACTTTCTTTATTAGGCCATTAAATGATAAACCTTAGATGCTCTGGTGTTTCTTTAGCTGCCTAAGCAAGCTGTTTTTTCATCACCAGCATTCAAAACAACTAAGTCATTAAATTATCTTCAAAGCCCCAATAAACAGTTTAGCAGACTAGTTGTTTCCATGCCTGTTCTTGCCAAAGGACTTCGATTCTGCTGTAGGTGATTAGTGAGAACACACAAACTCTCCCACAGAAAACAGATGGGGAAGCATGTGGTTGGGAAATTCACACAAGACCTGAACGTAAAGCATGGTACTTATTTGAGGGGAGCTTTGAATGTCTTAAAAATACTGGGTGTGTGTCATAACCCTTGACTACAAAGTCTGTGTCTCTTGCTAGCTAAAGAGCAAACTTGAGGCCAGTTACCCAGATGGACTAATCTAGTTGTCTCTGAGTACCTGGGAGCTGCACACAGTTCTGTTTGTGCCTCACTGTGTGATGCAGCCCCCCACAGTGAGAGATGAATGCCTGAGAGATGGTGCCTGTACCCTGCCATGCAGGAGCAGTGTGGGGAAATGGGTGAAACCACAGCCTTTCCTGACAAGCAGCACAGCAAGTTGTTCTCACTGAATTTATTTCTGTCCTGGAGTGGTGGAGAGACTGCAAAGCAACATTGAGCACATGAGTCTACCTCCTTTCCTAGCAGCTTTAGGGATGGTACAGCCCACATTACCATTTGCTGTAGGCTAGGTAATAAAACAGTAATCCCATATTTATCACACAACTTGCTCATAAAAAATTAGTAAGTAGTACTGAAGCCCCATAGAAGAACAGTGGTGCTCCAGGTGAATGCAAGTGATAGACCCAAACCTTGCTTTACTGTAAATATCATTGCAATAAAAAGTTTACCTCTGCATACAATGCCCTTTAACAATACTTGCTTTAAAAGCAGAATCAAGCAATTTAAAATATTAATGAGTTCAAAATGAAATCTTCATTACTTGTTGTCCAGGGAAGTACAGTGAAACAATAGGAAGAAAACAACCTTGAAACCATGCAGACCTTAGACTGTTTATAGTTATAGTTTTCCTTTGTTCCTGTGCCTTTGTTCTTTCAGTAGGCAGTCAAACACTGTAACTTTCAGCTTCCTCAGCAGTACAGTACAGTAATGACCTTGAAACAGCCAACTGTACTGAATTTTATAAGGGAGTTCCTCTTATAAAATATTTCCATTTCTACAGTAATTAGTGCAGTAATAATTGGCAGGTATTTGGGCTGTTTCTTTCTAAATTGCTCCAGAAACTACTTATATGTAGTAACATGCAGCAGTCTCTGAATACGGGCCAGTCAGTAACTCAAAAGTACTCTGGAGCATAACTGAAAACAGATTGCTTCCTGTTTTCAATTCATTTCTGGGTCAAATTTGAAGGGGAAAGTTTGCTGTGTCAATCTGAATCAAATTCACCCCTGAAATACAAGCAGGATTTGACTGCTTTCTTATCTTGTATCTGCCTCCTTCTTTCTGAAATACATCATACTGATGAAGCCAAGACTAAGCTAGTAAACTGACCTGAGTGATTTGCTGCTGGATCATCTGTACTTGGGCTTTTTGTGAATGTGTCATTTTTTACTTAAACTCTCCAGTGCTGTCTTTCCTGGATCACCTTGAACTGTCTGAGTTTGTAAGTTGTGATCCAGACATCAAAGTCATAACTGATTTCCATGTTTTCTGCCAACTGCTTTCAGCCAGGATTTTCATACCAGTATCAACCATCCCTTCAAGATAGATAGAAAGTTTTCTGATTAATGAATAGGTTGAACAACTTGGTATTGCTGACTATGCTGTTCTAAGCAAAAGTTGTCATGTTTCCTAAAGTTATTTCCTTTGCTTCCATTCCTTTTAATAACACATCCAGTATATATAAAACTTGGGAATTAACTTTGTACAGCAATCCAATGGGCTGAACTCAGATTTAGATAGGGTAACTGGACATTGGCAGCATATCTAGGGTATTCAGGAGTGGCTGGTAAGCATGTGGGGAAAAGTATGAAACAATGTCTTGGTTTTCTTTAATTGAATCAGGATTTTTGTGATCAAGTCCTAGATTTTTTTTTTTTTTAAAATGCTGATTTCTTAAGGTATAAATAGGATGTAGTTGGGAGAGGCTCCAGGAGAGAATATTGTTCAGTGTGATAGGCATGATCACAGCCCATGTCTTGTCAAGATGGTGGTAGATGCGAATTTAAGGCTAAATAGAATCTTCAGGATGCATTATTATGGAAAAGAATGAATTTGCTGATGCTTATAACCACTTTACTCAGGGATTCATGGGGAAAAACATAAAAGGCCCTATTTGAAAATTTGTCAAATAGTTGATGAATGTTGGTATTCTGGTTTTGCCAACAGTAGAAATCATCCTCCCTACAGATTAGAAAGGTATGAAGAACGTTGACAATAAGGACAAATAGCTTATATTTGCTGCATGTTGCCTTTTTTTTTTTTTTCTTCCCTCTTGGCTTCAAAATGTCAGTACACCATTTTTCCGGTGAAATAAAAATACCTTTGAGAGAACAATTACTATTTCATTGAAAACTTTCCTGGGGATGGGAAAAAGGCATCTGTTGAAAGTAGTGCTCAAAATCAAAACAAATCCCCTACTGTATATTCTGAAAGAGAGTGATGGAAGAACCAAATAGAGTCGACATTTGCATTTCAGCTCAGTCCTGGGAACCATAAGAATCTTCTACTGGTCAATTATAGCTGCTGGTAGCTGCCAGACTTCGCTGTTCCATTGAAGAAACTTTCTAATATGGAGTCATTGTGAGGAAGTAATAGGCATGAAATGGACATTGCCAAGTCCTCATGTCATTCAGGATGGGATAAAACCAGGAAGATTTAGGAAAGAGCTGGAGAGAAGCTGCTTTAATTAATTCTCTTCCCAGCTGCATGATAAGGCAGTTGAAAAGACACAGTGTAGAAGCAGTGTAGAAGAAATGTCAGCTTCTGTTATTATTGTCTATGAAACTGCTATGTTCTCTTTTTAACTGCATATAATTTGGGGTATTTCTATGCGCTTTTTTTGCCCTTTTTTTTTACTACATTAAAAGAAAAATTTAATGACAAGGGCGTTTGAAAATTTGTTAGTGTGTTCTTTTAAAAAAAGTGTTCCGTCCTCTTTGTCTTGGTTTTAGTGGGATAGAGTTAATTTTCTCCTTACAGTACACTGTCTTTGGATTTAGTGTGAGAATAACGTTGATAATGCACAGATGTTTTAGTTGTTGCTAAGTAGCACTTATCCCAAGTTAAGGATTTTTCAGTTTCCCATGCTCTGCCAGTGAGCAGGTGTACAAGAAGCTGGGAAGGAATGGGGCCAGGACAGCTGACCCTAACTAGCCAAAGGGATATTCCATACCATGGGACATCATGCTCAGTATACAAACTGGGGGGAGTTGGCTGAGGGGTGGATCGCTGCTTGGGCATGGGTTAGTGGGTGGTGAGCAATTGCATTGTGCATCACTTTTTGGGGGAGGCGTTATTTTTTTTCCTTTTTTAAATTATATTCCTTTTAATTATTATTATATTATTATTGTTGTTGTTAGTATTAGTTTATTTTACTGTAGTTATTAAATTGTTCTTATCTCAATCCATGAGTTTTAATTTTTATTTTTTTTCCTGATTCTCCTCCCCATCCCACTGCAGGGGTAGGAGGAATGAGCAAACAGCTGTGTAGTGTCAAGTTGCTGGCTGCGCTTAAACCATGCCACTCTCCTACATAAAGCTTTTGATACTATGTACTCCTCATTCAAAGAAGTCTGCATCTTTTTTTATTGTATCCCTCAGCTTCTCACAGAGAAGTTCTTCGTGACCACCAAGACTCTCAATGCCTCAAAACGTTAAACTTGATGAAACCATCTTAAACAGAATGTTACTAGATGCATTTGAAAACACCAGCTTTTATTTTTAGAGAAGTTCTTGTTTAATTAGAAAGTTTTCCCACAATAAAACTGAAAAGGACTTAATCTCAGAATTGCAACAATTTTGTTCGTTGTTGCCTGACCCAGATTCTCTCATCATTTCATCTGGTATTCATATTTGTTTTTACCATGACATGCATGGTTGCCTGTATCAATTCAGCAACTAAGAAAAAGGAGAGCACTGTTTGCCTTGTACTTCTATAGCAGGCACTGTGAATTCATTATCAATTTAAAACAAAGATACAAACTGTAACAGAGAGATTCCTTTCTCCTCAAGTGAAATGTATGATTCCCCTTCTCATAGTTTGTTCTAAACCTTTTCTTTGGACAGCAGTCTCAGGGTAAGTGGTTATGTTGTTAAGAATGATTTTCTAGTAGCATTAGACAACTGTCAACTGTGGTTTACAGAGCCTGCAAGGCCCAACAAACCTGACACAACAGAGCATATTCTGAAACAGTTTCCTCAGATTCACTGTCACTACGTACATAGTCACAGCAACTTGTTGAACACCTTCTCTTTTGAGACTTGTTCACATGATGAAACCTTACAGGGAACAATCCTTTATAATCTGACACAAGATAACCATTACCAGAACCAAAATTTCCTTTCTTTGGGAACCCACACAGGTAATAACACCTGAGCTGAAAAACTATGCAAGTGAAAATTACCCAACTGTTGATACAGCTGGCTAACATTCACCTGTGCTACCCTGAAGATGGTTGCCAGGGAGGAAGCCAAACCAAAGTAGTCATTACAGTGTGGAGCTGTAGGTGCCAGTTTGAGACACAGCAGAGCACCAAACAATGCAGCCCATCCCTTGTGCCAGTTGGTCCTTCACCACTCCAGCCACAATTCATTCTCTAAGCCAGGTCTCAGTTACCACTGATGTGACAGGATCTTTGCTCATTGCTTTTATGAGGAAGAAGGATTTCAACTTTCAGCACACATCTTCTAATGTTACTTTCTTTTTGACTCCTTCAGCTACCAACAGGAGGTCCACAGAAATTTCCTGCCCTCCAAAGACCATTTCTGAAGTAGAGTTATCAAAAAAGAAAAACATTAAGAAGACTAAAGGTGGAATTAAGGTAGGCATATCTGTGTTTTAGGGACATCCCATATTGTGAGAGAACTCAAACCAATATATAGGTTTACATACTTGGAATTAAAAAATTGAACATTTAGAAGTTAATGCTCTGCTAAGCTTTTTTTTTTTTTTTACAGTTCATGTTGCAGTTTGAAAGTTACTCAGATGACAGTTAAAAAAGATTTATGCTCATGCATGTGGAAAAACAAGTTACACTAAAGTAGAAATCACTTTCAATGAATGAAAGGGGAAATGTGAAGGGAATGTCCAACAATAATACATTAAAGTGCCTCCAAAGTTTCTGTCTTTCCTTATAGCATATGCACTATTTTGTTTCTAAAACTGGAATCTTATTCCAGCTCCTCTGAAGTTGTGTTATGTTCAGGGTTTTACAAAGTTATATATTTTTTCCTCATTTAAGTATTTTCTAAGGGTAGTTTCTACACAAAGGAAGACAGACTAGACATTTAATACTTAGAAATAAACCAACCAACAACCAAGCAACCAAAGAAAAATTCCACCGTTACCTGTTGCTGCATGGGCAAGTAAGGTTCAGGGAAATGTATTTTGCTTTTGTGTCTCTATGATGACATTTGTTGCATTATTTTTTCTGCAGCAAGATTCTGTTTAGGACTCTTTGGACATCCTTATCCTTTCCACCCTATTCCCAAGCCTGACAGCATTTAAGAATCCCACCCTGACAGTAGGGAGTCTTTTGTTTGAGCTGTAGAGACTGACTGGAATATCAAGCTATCAAGACAGTGTTTGGCCCTCCTTGAGTATTTTAAGACTGGAAGCAGTAGGATCCCGAAACTTCATTCATCTGCAACTCTTGTAACCAAGATGAACAGCAGCTGCATCCTGAAACTTCTTATTTGCCCAAGCTAGCTGAAATGTCCACTTTCAGAGACCAGACTTCTTTTCTTCCTCATTTGTCTTATTTAAAATGTTTGGGTTTAGATGAGGTAAATATACCTGTGAGAGAGAGGAAGAGTACCACTGAAGTCGTATTCTGAATGGTCTGTGCACAAGTGCTATGTAACTTTGCCAATATCCCCTTTAAAGTTTACCAAAAATAAGACAGAAATCAAATCATATGCAGTGCCATTCACTCACAACCTTTTAAATAACATCCCTTTGCCATAACTTCCCTGCATCTTCCTTGCATTAAGATTCACATTATTAGCTCTTTATGGCAGCATATCATTAGAATGGTAAAAAAGCAATTTAAGGTATGCTTTGAGAAAGAAAAAAATAAGAGCAGGCCCTGAATGTGTTGAGGGAAATAATACAACTAATAGTCAAAACGAATAGCAGAAGAAGTTGGGTAGTGTGGGAGAGAGGTATGATCTTGATTTGGTTGCCTCATGAAAGTGTGATAAAACCAGCAAGTAGCCTTTTTCACAATGTTCAGCAGTCTGGGGGCAGAAGAGGAAGGGAATAAGCTTTGACAATACATCTCTGGGGAAAAGAAATACCCCAACCTAAAATAGATTATATACCAGGGAAAGGACATGACACACTAGCCCCTGCAGTTGCAGCTGTTAAGTTTTTCATAGTTCATTAATTATTTTAAAGGCGATTTTTAAAGGTGAAGTCTATATAAGAGCATATCCAATAACAGAGATCACATTTTATGATAAAAGTTCTCTGGGTGTTTTCCAGCTTAATCCACTCTTATTGAAGGCATTCTTAAAATAAGCATTTTGGATTTTCTGATTTTTAATGAGTAATTCATAGGACAAAATTCATACATCAGTACTTCTTACATCAGTAACAGCCACGCATGATGTGCTACTTTGGCATAAATATCCAAAAAACAGTTTAATCTTGTCAGTGCAGAAACTCCACACCAATCAGAACTACTTGTTTTGGGGTTTTGTTAATTTGGTTTTTTTTCAGGGGGGATAGGAATATTTAGGGGGAGGGGAAGGGGAAGAATAGTGTTACCCTAAGGCATAAAAAGCTAAAAATATATCAAGTGTCTACCTGGCACAATTCTATTATTTAACTTTTGATATAATGCAAGTTACTTCAACCCAACTCTTCTGTTATCTGTACCCCTTACTCATACATTTGACCTTTATTTCCCTAAAGCTGAAAAGCAAAAATTAAGATGTAGTCCATTTTCTGAAATGTCCAAAACAGCCTACAACTTCAGCAATAAGCACAGAATAAAATCTAGTTACCAGCAGAAATATACAGCTGGTCTCACCTTTGTCTAAACTCACAGAAAGTACTTTGGAATTAGCCTTATGCTCATCAGTCTTACTCTCAACAGTAGGGCAGGTAATCAGTTGCATTCCTCCCACATAGTCAGGTATATGCAACAACATGGTACAGGCTTTATAAAGACAACCATTCATTTTTAAATGTACTTTCCAAGACGACAGTGCAAGTTATGCCCCCCTCCTTCCCTCCCATTGTTGCTATAAAATGTATTTTATTTGTTCTGATAATACTTCGGGGAGGACAGTTTATCAATGGATTCTATCATCATCACCAACCAGCTAAATAATTTAGTTATACAGAATGTAAGACAACCCACTGCTTTTTTCCTCAGAATCAGTCCTTAAAAACAAAAGTGCTCAGGAACTTAAAGACTCTACTGGAGTTTGGATTAACTGCAAACTCAGCAGCTGAGTTTTACTGAATTTGAAGAGATTGCCTTTGAGTAAACCCAAGTAATGCTTGGTACTTTTAAAGCTGCAGGCAAAAAGGGGAACTAGCCTGCTTAAAACTTGCCGCAAGCCCACTTGAAATGATCCAACTCTGCAAGACTGGACAAGGAATTAGCTTAATGTTTATCAAAATATTATGTAAAAAGCCTCAGTCCGTTTCAATCTGGGGACAGCCCTTGCACATATATACTGTGCTCAGTATTTGAGGGTATATGCTGTCTTACATAATACTGCTACAAGTACTAGTACTTCTCAGAGGCACAAGAAAGATTCCCTAGACTTCTCCATATGGTACTGAACAAAGAACTCTGAAAACATGAAGTCTTTGGGTTGGCTTCAGGCAGGAAACAAAAAATAGTATTTCAGAGTCTAAGGAACAGACTGCTATGCCTGCAATTATCTGAATAAAGAGATCATTCACCTTCTACGGTGGAATATATAAAGACTGCCTGCAGTCAAGAATGCCTCCCATGCCAATACCGAGTAAGGAAATAGAAAAATAGAGAGGAGGTATTCTTGATTTACAACTTGTACATCTAGAATTCAATTATTTTAACTTGTCCAGTTACTTACTAGACTAGGTAGAATCTGGTTTTTATTCTTTTAGAGTTAAAGTTCTCTAAATAAAAGCATCAGCAATTAAGTATTTTCACTTTTAATGTGTCCTTCTTACTCAGATTGAAGTGATGCATGAAGCTAGTCAAGGAGGATCTAGCAGAGTCCTGGTGATGAGTGAAAGCGATGAGAACTTGTCAACAAGGAGGAGGTAAGGTTGCACACATGAGCCAGGATCTTTTTTTGTTCTTAGAATGCAAATAACTGCATTTATGGTACATTCGCTACAACTTCTTTCAAGTTCAAGATTAATAATTAGATATAATTAAGTCACTGAAGTGTTTATAGCCATGGATTTATACACAGTCTATCAGCTGGAAAAGCAAGCAAGATTTATCTTTTGGTTTGGGTTGGGGGCTTGGGCTATTTTTTGCAATTTTTTTTTTTTCTTAGAAGCATTAGTTACATGATATGAGAAAATAAGTCATTAGAATAACCCTTGCATGTATTTACAAAAAAGCAGTATTAAAGATCATCTCAGTATGTTCAGCATATTCATATTTGACTATATGCCTCTGAGAAGCTTCTGGTCTTTTAAATGCAAGCTACAATCTTTTCCACCTTTCTGCAAAGTCTTGAGAAAGATTAGCGATGTATTTTAAAACACCAAACACTTGAATCATTCAGTTTAACAAAAAGTACCAAGCAAACCCAATTTAATTTGGTTGAACTGCACTGTTTCTAGGCCAAAGGCAGCAACTAAAAAAAAAACCAACCAAACCAAACACCCCAACAAAACCCACCCTGCAACAAGCCAAACCCCACAATCCTCCCCAACTTAATTTCCTTTGTTCTCTTCTTCACTATGGTTTAGAGGCATAACATTAAGTTATCCGTCTCACACAGGTATATACTTAACTTGATGCAAAAGACTACATTTCTAAAAATGCTAGCTTGATACATTATGCCAGACAAATCAGAGACATATACAAAAATGCAACTTACTATTATCTGAATTTAATTACACCTTATGAAAATACTGAGTGGTCTCCAAACCGTCAGCTAGTTTTCAGAAAGTGCAAAGTGTGATCTGAAAGAGAACTTTAGATAGATACGCATCTCTTGAAGAATGATTGCCTAAAGAGAACATACAATTTTGGAACTAACAACAGGTTAAGCTTCTAATATCTGTCTGTTTTATACAACTTTAGACTTAGAAGCTTGGTAAACAAATTTTTGAGCTGTCTCCTTTCTTGGGAACACCAATTTTGTCTTTTGTTCCACAAAAGGTTTGGTTCAAGGTAGAACAGAAAGGAAGCAGGGGAAGGTAGGGGGGAGGGAGAAGCAGTTCCAAGGCCTCTCCTAAGAGGGCAGTCAGAATAGCATTTAAAGCATGAGAGTTACAAAGAAAGCAACAAGAGATATTTACCTTTGCTGTGTTGTTGTTTTTTTAAAAGAAATAAGTCTGTTTATTCAAAACAAATTTTACAAAACAATTGTCTTTTTGTGGTACAGAGCAAAGAATAAATATTGAATACTTTGTATAAAAATTAGTAATATCAAAGGGAAACTGATGCAAACCAAACAAACAGGTAAAAACAATTTTAGCATTAAATATGCTGTGCAACAATGTCAAACTCTTAATGAGGAGTGACCATTCAGGCTGATACAGTTTTATTTGTAGAAGTAAAACCTGACAGCCCTGCATTGGAGCACCGAGGCTATTGTTAAAAAAAGGTTCCAGATAAAGGTGTACAAATCTTAAGTCAGTGTTTAGAACCAGAAAATAAGAAGTTTTCTAGCATCTCCATTTTTCTGAAAGGAGTGCATTCATGCTTTCCTTTTTATTCAACAAGCAATTTCTTTTCACTGCAGCAAAAGAAAATGCATACTACAAACATCAAGGCCCTTTTAAGCTTAAGAAACAATCCAAACAAAACTCAAACCAGCTGTAAAACAAAGTATTTCAACGGTCAAAAGTGACTTTCAGATAATGGCAAACTACATTTAAACAGTGTTTTAGATGTTAGCTAGGTCATTACCCTATAGAAGTTTAAGCTACTTAAATTTCTTTACCTTTGCTTGTATGAGTGAAAACAATAAATCCCAACACATAGTTATGCTGGAAAAAATCGTAGTCTTAATAGTACATTTTGATTGCATACTGCATATGAAGACCCTCCTTCCCTACAGTGAACAGGGTGGCTTTTTCTAGTAGTGCAGTTTTGCTGTGCAGCTTGTTGATTTAAACAGCTCACAACAGGTCAGAGATCTGATGAAGCAGCTTTCCTTCAGTACAGAATACTACTTTCTCTGTATGTGCATTTATTTCCCTATAAGTCAATAGGTTTATATAGATCTAGGGTTGTCTTGTGTTTTGGTTTTTTTCTTTTAAAAAACACACATCCTCAGTACTGTAATCAATCTGTATAAGCAATAACAAGAACAAGATTTGTTATTTTGAAAGTATAGCTGTTACATTCTTCAATCATTCTGACACTGGTAAATGATATATTTGTGGGCTCTTTATATATTCGACATTTGGGTCCAGTTAGGATTCGTATTATTTTCTTTCTGGAAAACAATTATAGACAGTTAGATATTTCACTTAATTCCAGTGGCTACCTACCATCCATCTGAAATGGCAGCTTAGAGGACAGTCAGCAAGCTCACTCCTGGATTCTGTCTATGCTAATGTATACCATTGGCCATCCAAACCATTAAAGCCTGCAGCACAGCTCCAAGAGCAGTAGCAATTATTTAAACAAAAGTTTACTACTTACTTGTAGCTTAAAACTGCCAAGTCCTGTATAGCTGTTCTACAGTAAAGTCAAAAGACACAGATCAAGTACCTCACTGCTCCACAGAGCAAGAAACTTCAGGCAGAAGAAAAAGGCTATAGTCTTAGACAGGAAAAGCTAGTAGTATCACTCCTGTAATTAGCACATTTCCAACAGATGCTTGAAAACTTGTGAGCTTTTGCATTGTTATTGCTCTACTGATAAGCGTGACTCATTCAAGCTTTCAGAAGTAGCTTTCTGACACTGTCCACACTAGAACTTGTTCCAGCATCACATCAGTTCACAAGCAATATCTGACCATACCTTGTGTGGGCTGTGTGTCCACTCCAGGAAGAACTACCACAGGTTTGGCAACTAGCAACTCAAATAGCTGTCCTGAGAGTCTGTGAAAACACTGTTAATGAGCTATGCAGAAAAAGACTGCAGACATCCTAGAACTTTGGTTCTCTGTGATATTTATATGGCACCACAGTACAACTCATAATGCCTGGAGTTTGAGCATCACTTAGTTCTATCCTGATTTACAATGCACAGGTGTATTGTTCCTCCTGCAGGTGATATTAACATTAAAATATATTTTAAAGATAAAAGGGCTTTGTGGACACAAACTACCTTGAAATTTTAAAGACAACCTTGTGCTTAAGACTTCAGGAGAAATATTTCAGTGATTTTCATTTGTTTACTGAGTTTCTGTGGCTCAACATCTCCCTCGCCCTTCACTGTGAAGTCAAACTTTGTGCAGAAAATACCCTCCCCTCTTTGTTAGTACAAGCATGAAATTTTGCTTTTTTGAAATCTTTAACAGCTTCAAATTAGCTATAAGTAACATTCTCAGGGACTTTTGCTTGGTTTTCACCTTTAGAACCATAAATGTTGGAAAGCAGAAGCATTGTTAAAAGAAAACTCATTTAGCTTATTTGCTTATTAAAGATTGGACTGTTTAAATATACCACTTCAGTTTTCAGAAGGCAGAGAAAGGTTAGCAAAACCATTACATGAGTAATATTTGATTTTTATACTTTCAAGTTCAGTCCTGATCTAAAGATAGCTCCTTTGTTACTTAACCAAGTCAGAGGGCACTCAAACACTGTTTCTCTATTTCAAAGATTTAGGGAGCTCTGAGAAAAAAGATTGTAGCAGGTCTTCACTTCTAGCACTGTGTTAATTGTGCAGGTCCAGACTTTCTGTGAAGCATTGAGAAATGGCAAATATTTGTAACCAATTTACATTGCCTTCAACTACTGCAATAGTCTCAGTCACGAAGTCAGAAGTTCTATTTTCCTCATGTTTTGAAAGGTCTACTCCATTTTGATATAGCAGATTTTCTTTTTACCATCACATGCCTTAGTTCACATTAAGTTTTTTTTAAAAAAGCTAAGACTTACTGACAAGTTCAAAGTAACAGACATTTTCACCAAGCATTTCAAAGTCTAGAAGTCAAGTCCATTATAGTTCATTTAATCCAGACTTGCATCCCTTGAAGAGTGTAAAAAAAACAGGCTACAATGTAAAAAGTTGCAGTACAGTAGGAGAGCTATTCCAATATGAGTTTCTGAACAGAATTTGGGACCATGTCCCTCCCCCGCCCCCCCAAAACTATTCACATTTAAGTTTTACATCTTTCCATGTTTACGTATATTTTGAATAAACAGCTAAAAAGTTGTTGCTCTGTTTTGGCTCAGTGGATCTTCAACGCAGATATTCAAGTATTACGAAAATGCAGCTGAACAAGGATACGTGTCCTCATAATACAGTTTACAGAGAAGCACAATATTGACTAGTCTGCAGTATATTCGACCCCAAATCCCTGAAGAAAACTTTTTAACTTTGGGATCTGTAGCCTGCTTCCAGAGCTGGTGAAGATCATCTACATGCCCATGAGATGTCATCATCTTGTTATAAATGCAGGGATGATATGGAGCCTTTCCTTCCCCAGAAAAAAATACATGATATTGTGGTACAATTCCCATTTTATTGGCACAGAGACCCATGAAAACATCATCTATATAAAGACTTGTATTGAGAGTCAATGAAGCCTCATATACTTTAGCTGCTACATCATTTGATATTACATATGCAGCTCCTGCTGTATAGTCAGGATAAGAGGGCCACTGGTACATTTCATATGGAACATAGTATTTGCTACTCTTGTCTCTTACGGGAGGGGATCCACGATGGACACGACCAATCCAGAGATCTTGAACACCCATTTGTGCTAGACTTTGGAGATAAGCAACAAGATTTGGCATATGGATAAATATATCATCATCTGCAGACATAATGAACCTGGCATGAGGACAGTAGGCATTCACCCAGCTAAACTGCAAAAGCAATTTAAGAGTAAGATTGTGAAAAGTATCCAAGAAGTCTTGCTGAATCAAATCATTGTATTTCTGGTCTTCTAGCTGAAGTTCTCTTTGCAGCTGTGCTTGCTGCAGATGATCTGTTGGTTGTCCTAAAGCAAAAAGAGTTTTAATGTTGGCATTAAGTTGAGAACGAACATACTTCTCATTACCCCAAGTTTGTCTAATTGCATCCCTCCTATGACGGTTTTCGGGAGAAGTCTTCACAAACAACAGGAGAAGAACATCCTGCTGCTGACATTTCTCTCTGTGGTTGATCAAGTACTGGTAGCTTGATACTCCGTCCAAGTTATCCCTGTTGATAGACAGGCTGTCATTCACAAAATGGTAGCTATTTATGAGGTATCTGTACGAATAGGACTTCATATGGCTCACAATGTGATTATCAAACGGTCCCCAAAAAATCATGAGACACAGTATGAAGCAAGTGGCAAATATCTGCAAAAAATGGCATTTTCTGACTCTTCTGGGACTAACAAACATTCTGATGCAGTTTCTATAATCCTTATTCTTGTTCAGGATCAGTGTTTTCACAGTGCCTGTGTTTTAGTTTAAGAGCACAGTGTCACCCCTTCAAGATAAGTGTCCATTGTAAGGCATGTTGTCTGTCATTCAGTATCCTTTAATTCAGCTTTGTTCACAGATTTCACAAGTCATCTTTCTCAAAAAACATTTTTCTTTGATTGAAAGAATGCAGGCACTGTTGAAAGATGAGACTTGCAGATGAGCATTTTCCTTTTGGGGCATCTTGAAGTGAACACTATAGTTCTAATTGGATCTTCTCATGTGTTTCTTTCCTTCATGAAGATGAATACCTACCAATTGTAAGGGCAGGGGGAGAGGAGAAAAGTTTTAGTGAGCTGATATTAACACATCTGGGTTTAGGTTTGGTCATGAACATGAGCTGACTACTCAGATACTCCCCATCACCACCCACCTACCACCCCCACCCCTCAAAAAAACCCCTGGCAGCAAGTTAGCAGTTGTCAGTGGCCCAGAGCAAACATGAAGGAGAAGGGGAACTTGACACAGAGGCTTCAGTTCTGACACAAGAAACTCTTTCTTAGACAAGCCCACTGCCGCTAACCAACGGATGACAACATTCTGTTTAAATTCTTTAAGCCAGGAGGGAAGCCACACCCTACAAATGACCGAATTTACAAGTTGCCTTCGGACGGCCTATTAAAAACCAAGACCCACGCAGAGACCTGCGACTGCTCCCGCATGTGGGAGCGCCGGGCCACCGCCACGGCCAGAGCCCCCCCCGCCCCGACAGGCCTCACCTCCCTCACAGCCACCGCCCGTCCCTCAGCCAGGCTCCCTGCGAGAAGGGGCCAGAGCCAACTGGAAAGGAGGCGAGCAAGGCAGCCCTCGCTCCAGTCTGGCTGGAGGCAGGTTAGGCAGGGCCACCCGTGCTCCTCAGGGAGCTGAAGCCTCTGACCTGAGGGAAGGCGCCACCTCCGTGGCTCCCCTTGCCCATACCGGGCCTTCCTCCCCCACAGCCCTGGTAGGGCCGCAACGGCCTCATCGCCCAGCACCTTCCCCACCCTGGGCCACGGAGCCGCAGGGCAGCACTGCTCTCCTGCCTCCGCCCCACGGGCAGGCCTGCTGAAGGGAAGCTGCCAGCTGACCTACACAGCCAGCCTGAGGTTGGCTGAAAAGCACCACTGCTACAACCGTGCTCCGGTGGCACCCATTACCACACATCCCACCTACCAGCTTAGGACATCTACTTCTTAGCCGATGGCGCAGATGGAGATTGTTTGTACCCGAGCTATGGTTAAGAGGCAGGTTATGCAGCAAGCCACAGCACCACAGACTCTCCAGTTAGGCACCCCTCAGTCACTGATACACCGACCTATTAAGGCCAGACAGCTAACACTGCAGCGCTACCATCTCTGCTACCAACTAGGGTTTTAGTGAAGAAAAGAATCCAAAGCACAAAAAACCATGCAAGCCCAGCCTTCTCACCCCGCAGTTTGTAAAATTCAGTTCTTGTAGCCAGAGTTGTCTCCCCTACCTCATAAACAAGAATGGCCTGAAGTAGCAGCTATTTGTTCATCCCACAAAAACACGAGAACAGAGCGAGCTCTCTGCCAAGCAACAAGCGTAGGACTAGCACCATAAGGAATGGCACCCCACAAGCTAAGCACTTCTTGCACAGAAGCACAACCCCCAAAGCAAAAGAACACAAGCTATCACTATTACGTTAGAAGAAACGTGCAACACATGTTTTGAGGTTGTTGTACCCATCTAAGGTCTTGCAGCTAGGTAGGATGACAAGAAGGCAACAGACTATACAGAGATAAGGAAACTTAGAGCAATTTTTTGGTGTACTTATCTACCACAGGAAGGGGACTGGCTGCTCAAAATGGAAATGGTGATGGAAACTGTGCATTGGTGCAGTTGAGGCTCACAGATAGCAGTGCATAACAGAAAAGCTGTATGGGCAGTTTGGTGAATAAAAGTCAGTCAGCTCTTTTTATAGTATCAGTTTAAACCCTTTTTATTTTGGAAACATGAAGTTAAACAATGCACGTCAGAGTTATAAACTCAGCAACTTTACAATAGAACGCTCTTGCAAAGCTGACTCTTGTTTCAGATGAAGCAGAGATGCAGACAAGCTGGAGTGTTACAGAAACCCAGACATTTGATAGCTCCTTTTGGAAGAGTGGGTCTGAAAATACCCGCTACTTCCTGAGAATAAGGATAAGTTCTGGTTTTCCCCTCTGACCTAGATGCTTATTTGTGCTCTTTTCAAAAAATCTGTACTCTGCGTGAAGTTGGCCAGTTAGCACAAATGCTGCAGCATCATCTCTCCCGGTTAAGTTTACAAAGTCTGGAGGAGAGGAAAAAAAAAAGGCTCAGCCTAGGTAGTCAGGGTGCCCACTGCCGTCATGATAGCTTAAAAGCAGCTGACTGACTTTTCTGACAGTAAAGGGAGCACAAGGCAATCTATTAACCACTTGAAACAGTTTACCTTGGTAAGCACAGGAATCCTAGTCACCAAATAAAACTTTTTTAGATTACACTTGGATAAGATGTTTTGCCAAGTCTACAATTGCCCACATCATCTGGTAAAAGGGGACAACAGTCAACATCACAAATACAAAGTGACAGAGATCATTGAAGACTAGCAGTGAAACTAACCTGCATGACATTTATTGCCACTAGGGAAGAATAGAAGCCCCACCCCCCCCCGCAAAAAAAAAAAAGGAAAAAAACCCCAAACCACAGAAGTCACCATGTTAACAGCTTTAACTACAGAACAGACAGCAGGGGACAAGAGATGCACATAGACTAAGTTTTCTGCTCCCTAGCACCCCCCTCCTGGAAGTCAGAGATGCTGGAAAGAAAACCTAAGCTTTTCTTAGAAGAAAAAAACCCAAGCCATTAAGATCAACTGACTACAGGCTAGAACAGTCTGGTCTGTCATTTCCTTGATCTAGTTCAGGGGAATTAGATCAGTCTTTAGTAGACAGAAGTTGCTCAGAATCCTCCTCAGAACATACCCCTCAAGTAAAAATTTAAAATGCAATTATTGATGAGCAATACTGATGAAATTTAAGGAGGCCTATACCTACACCACCACCCCCCCATCTCCCTCCAAAAAAAGCCTGAAGATTTGCACTGAAGGTGCTGGTGCACAAGTAGTCTCCTTCATTGTCAGAACTTTTTATAGCACCTTTGCAACACCCATCATTTGGGCTTAGTCATGCTCTCCTTCCCTTAACAGGAGAACAGGCTGAGTCACCACAGGAGCTATTAAAAGCCAACTGATTCTCATAATTCTGAGAAAAGAAAAAAACAAAACACACAACACACCAATGCATTCTCCCTAGCATAAGGAAACATCATGGAACAGAGATAAAACCATGTTTGACAGTCATTTTTCTGACCATAATTAAGGTGTTTTGCCTCTTGGTGTGCATTTTCTTACTTGTGGCTCAGAAGCTTTTAGATCCACCCTGAGACTGGAGAGAAACTGGGAGAACCAAGCACATACACAGTTCCTGTAGCTGCCTCCCTTTCTGGTAGACTGAGGGTTCACAACTGCATGTGGTCTTCCCCATTTGCAAGTACTGCAAGCTTTTTTCATCCTGCAGCAATCCTACCTTTCCTAAAGGGGTTTGTTATTTAGCCTTTCAGTATTGCGACAAGCATGACTACCATTTGAATGTAGCAACCGTTTACAATTCTGCTTTTTGCATTCAGTATACATTCTGGGATGAAAGTGGAGCTAGCATAGTTTGTTATGCAAACTTGATAGTTTGTAGAGTGACAACTGTGAAAAAGCAGATCCTCAGAGAGCTACTTAGATGTCCACAGAAGTCAATATTTGAAAAAAGTCAGTATGAAGTTAATTTCAGGATAGAATTAGAACAGTTTCGGAAAGTCCACTGAGGAGAGGCAGACAAGAAAGACCCTAAAGAAACACATAAACACCTCAGACATGAAACACCAGAGAGACAGACCCTCACCAGAAGAGCCATCATTCACACAAAAGACACTCCAACATCAAGATTTTTTTCCCCAACTACCACCACTCTGATAAAAACCTAAACCCAAGAGAAACCAACTAAGACTGCCCAGAGAGAACACCCCACAACTCCCAGCTACAAATTTTGTCATGGAGTACAATACACAGGCTGGGCTTCAATTAATCTGTAATAGATTTGATATACCACATCCCTGCATCATGTGTATTTTAGGACAAAGATCATAATGCATAGTTATTTTTCACTCCTTCTGCCTAGGACAGAAGGTAAGTTTAGGTCACAAGTAGCTTTCCCAGGCAATGCAGGATATTCCACAAAAAACTATTATAAATAGAACAATTTTTGTTATTATTTTTACTATCTGCTTGTAGCAACTGTCCCTTTCACATCAACAACTCTTGGATAAAGAAAGATCAGAAGATGTACAAGAAAGAACACCTCAAACATTACCTAGTTTCAAAGAGAAGTCATCTGAAGAGCTGCTGATCTCTATGTCCACATCTTGTCCTTGGCTGTGCCAAGAGCCACTTAGTTTACAGGTGCAGTTCCATGTGATGGTTGAGCTCAATCAAAAGCTTACTGCTGCCAGTTGGGGACAGCCTTGCACTCTTTTCCCCCAACCCTGCCCTCTCATCCTCACCACATGGACCTTCCACAGATTGCAACAGCACTAGAGCTTATATAGCTGCTCAACAAGCCAAATTCAGCTCCTCCCAACCTCTTCCCCTCAAAAGGCAATCTGCTGAAGACTCAAAGGAAGTATCAGAAGCAGTTAATTCAGGTCAAGCTGTATCTAGAGCCTAACCTAAGTGCAAAACAGGACTCAAAGGTTTCCTTTGTAGAATCAGATATAACACACATTGTTTCTAAAGCTTTCAGTCTTTTCAATGCTAGGTCTACTACCAGGCTCTGTGTTACTACAGAGAACTTGAAGCCCTAAGACAGGCTTTTGGTCTAAAGTCAGGATAGTCCTGTCACATGAGCTGTTCCAAATCAGCTTGTTTGATTAGTGGATCGAGATGTCCAGGTTCAAAGGCATATTGCAAGGATGCTCCCTCCTGCTGGAAGACTTCAGATGTCACATGGACCTACGGTGCAACACCACTTCTACAGCACTAAAGGAATGTGACCAACCACAGAGGTGACAGAAGCAGCCATGCTGCACTTAAAGCTACAGGGACTAAGATTAGTACTGCCTGGATTTGAATTCAGACAGATTTGTCAAGCCCAGCATAACAATGCAACAATCCTGAAAAGAGCAGGTTGGATTTTCTTGAAGCTTTCAAAATCTGTTTAGAAAGGAGCTACAGGGTTCAAAGAACATGTTTTGGCATGTTTGAGAATTTTGTTTAAGCAGAGTTTAAAACTTTTTTGCAACGTTTGGTTTCTGAGCAATGTAAACAGTTATAAATCCTATGAAATTGAACTCTTCCATCTCCAGCAGTACTGATTTATGTACTGCTTACACCAAAAGACTGAAGGAAATCTAGTCAAGTTAGCACATCAAATAAGCCATCAAAATACAAAATTACATGTTTATCAAGATTTTTCCCTTCCAATTGACTAACTAAAGGTTAAGAAAGTATGTTCCTAAATTAATGGGAGCAAAGCCTGAATGGACATTACTGCTTACAGCTTTAGCTACAAGATTATGTAATCCAGGTTCCTCTTGCCATTTTTCTGTTGCTGACACATCTTCACAAGTCACGCTGTCTGTCAATCTCTACCAGGGCCTATGTCCTCCTTCTTCACTTCCCAATACTTGAAGAACTTCTTATACGTTAAGAAGTTCCTTTGAAACTAATCTTCAAGTTCCTCATATATGAGCTGTATCTCAAAAGAAAACTGAACAGAAACACTGATCAAGTTACACCCCTGACACTTCCAGGATTTCCTGCCATAGTGACATTTTAGGTTGTTTTAGAGTCAAAAAGGTCATTTTAAGGAAAAAAGATACAGTAAGGTACTTAGGTAAGCCTTCCTTCCTACACAGTTCACAAGCACCAAGGTGGAAAGAAAGCACATGCACATAGCCTGCAAAGAAAATAATTTCAAGTATTGTGGAAACTTCTACTGTTATACCTTGTTCTGTACAACACTGGTGAGAAACGGAAGTCAATTTGGACAGGTATCCTGTAGGAAAATACGGTCACAATGACAATGGGATTAACAAAAACAAAGTCTAGTGCTGTAAGGATCTATGAAAAGTCTGGAGTCAGGTCATGGATGTTGCATCAATAAGAACATTAATGCAGGGATGACTGACAGTAGCTTTGAAAATTTTGTTTCAAGAACATTTAACCCATTTTCTGCAATCTCATATGCAGGCTTTGCCTGCAAGTTTTTTTAGTTTGCCTGCAACTTGCAGTCAGGGTACAGTTTCCTGAGATGGTAGAATCAACATTCTTAGATGCTTTTTGTGCATGTGTTGAGAACTTCTCAGATTGAACAGACACCTGATTTTCAGAAGTTGCACATCCAACACCTTCCAAAACATGAACTCCTTAAATGATTCTGAAGTTGCTTAGTCAAGAGCAAACCCCTTATTAAAAAAGTGGGCATTGAAGTACAGCAATTTCTCCAGGAGAGCTTTGTATCAGAAATAACTAACAGCAGCATGTAGAAAAACGAGACGTTGAAAGCTGTGACCACTTGCTGCTTCCCATTGATGTGTAACACTTCTAAGTGCTGGGGCAATCTCTGAAGTGTTCATTGGCAGAGAAATTCAAAGGATGGCAACACATTAGATGGCAGTGGAGTAAAGCATTTCAACTCCTTCAGGGCTGGAAGCAGAAACAGGTTGTAAATGTTTAAGAAACTGCCAGAAAACAGCCAACTACCAGTGGAGATTTAGTTTCTACAGAGGTTTTGCACTTGGTGTAACTACTGGATGGAAAGGAAGAGAGTGATTTCTTCAGCTTCCCCCAAAATGAGCAGCAAGCTTCCCAGCTGCTACAAGCAAGTCTAAATGGAAGCATCTGCCAGAATGAACAAACTTGCCTTCTTAAGTTGCTTTCATCAGGATCAGTTTCCTGAAACAGTTCCTGTGCAGACAGCAGGAGAGGAGCAGGACCACATCTTTCAAGCACCAGTCTACATTTAGACTGCAATTTTCAGTTGCTTTAACCTGCTATATCCACTGCAAACTCTTCCCCATACAAGCTAGAAGGGAGGACTGCATTTTCCAGAATGAAAGCCTCCAAAATATGAGTCAGTTCAAGGGATTTTGCACAAAACACACAAGCACCACCATGAAATTATTTGGTTTGTGTGCAGCAGATTGAGTGAAAAGAGCCATTTCTTTGTACTGACAGTGAAGATAACATTCTGAAGTTTGAGAGTCTAACAGGATTGAGGCTGCATGCCCTCAGTTTCTGAGAAGAGTGACTAAGTACTTAACTTCCATGCAGGCAAGTCAGAGCTCCAAGACATAGCTACAAAGGCCATAATGGTACCCATTGTACAACCCATCGCATCTGTTTTGGCAGATGCCAGTGATGAGCTCTAAGGCTATACTGAACAGCAGTCTGCATTTATGTAAGTTCCCTTTTACAGTGCCAATATTTAAAGACGTGCCAGATTGGTACACATTCCTTTCAACTCTCATGTACTAAGGCAAAAATATGCAGCAGAAGGGCAGAGCACATTAAACTGCAGCTACTAACGTTACCCCATCAGGTGTGGATGGCAGAGCTTAAGAATCAAACCCATTTGCACAGCACTAGGCTTTCTGCTTCAGAGTGATACTTCAGTCAGCTCTTCTTATAGCCTCTAGAAAGCTCCCCCCCCCCCCCCCGTTTTGCAGATCATTTCTGTTTATATCAGAACAAGCGGTGTAAAGAATTTGCTACTGACTATGTAGCATTTAACCTCAGAATATTATAAATACACTTTGCCTGTAAAAGTGGGTGAGGACCACAAAAGGCAATAAAAAAAAAAGGGCTAGCTTGTCACTGCTTTCTATCCCACATTAGTGTATTCACCTCTTTACAAAAGTGTATTTCGGACAACCTTGCAAGAAGGACATCCCATTACACATGGCAAGCTTTGAGCTGAAGGTTGAAGAAAACTGAAGGTAATTGTGAAGTATCAAGCAGTTAAGGATCCAGTCCAAAGCTCAGCACTGAAGACAAGAGAATGCAAATTCTCTAGTTACACATTAATGCTGAATTTGTTTCATAGCATGTTGAAGAGCTACAACATCACAGCCCCACCTAATCAGTAATTCTTTCTGCTGCCTGTTTTAACTAAGCCCATTCAAATATTTATTTGCAGCTAGATCTAGAGATGTTATTTCCTGCCTATTTTCCCCACAAACCTAAGGTGATTTCCGTTCCAGTCTACAGGCCATACCTGAAGATCAAGCTGAACAACTACCTGAAGCAGGTTTTTTTTCCAAGCTAGCTGCCAAACTAAGTCGTCAAATTTAAGACTGACACAACTAATCGCAAGACAACTAGTTTAAGCTGCCTTTCTATGGGGCCTCACTTCGAAACTTTTTTTTTTGCCTAGTAAAGGCCTCATTTAAACAGAAGGCTAACAGTGTTGTACCATGGTCATTTTAAACCATGCTAGACTTTGCTATCCTAGTTCCGTGTTTTAAGTTTTCCATTCCAGAGTAAATATTCTCTCATCTGTTCTCCAATCTATCCCTCTTCCTCAGACAATACTTTAGCCTATGATCGCAATTCAGCATCAAACTCCAGACGGATCTCCCTCCCATATTGCAGGAAGAGTTTACAGTCAAAATTGGGATGTTACATATGTCACTAGCACATGAGCACTAAGGCAGGAAGACCGACAAATGGGAAGTTCAATTTGCAGATCAGAATGCAGGGGTTTCTTGTGCCAAAACACTGTGGGTGTTGTGGGTTTTTTTTCAGTTAGACCAATGATGATAAAACATGCTAGAATTAAAAAAAGTCAAGTCAGATACTGGTTAACTGACAGGGTACAGGAACTGGTGGGTTTTTTTTAGCATTCTATTAGACTACTGCTTTCCAGATTTAAATTAGCACAGATCAGAGATATGTGAACTCATGAGTCCACATAGCAGAGTATCATCCCATACAGACTTCCCAAATCAGTTCAGCTGCAAAAACCTGCCTCTCTCTCTTAAGCATGGCTTATTAACCTTAGCCAAGTATCATGCTGACTTACCATCCAGGTACCATTTATACTCTATATATAACCAAGCATGACAGAAGTCCTGGATCACCCCTTTCCACATCAAATATTTTCTTCCAGTAGTTTCTGTTCCCAAACATACAAGTAGAGCCCTCTGAGACAATCTGCAGGTTTACTTGTCTACCTGCAAACCACATACACAAGAGTTCAAGGAAGCTGGGCTGCAGAACACTAGTGCTGGTTCCCATCCCAATAGTACCTGGCCAGTAAAAAACAACATCACTTTTGTTAAAAACTCTTCCACTTATATGACCCAAGTCATGTAGTCAGGAACATAGCCTGTTTTTCAGTTTTTTATACACATTGTAGAAATTAAGGAGCAAATCAGGTCCCAATCCTATGCACAGGGATACTAGACAGTACAGACTAATTTTCTCCATTGCTATGGCAGTATGCAGGTCTTCAGTTTCAAGGCCATGCTTTCCCCTCCACATATACACACTCAGCAAGCACAAGATCTAATGCTAGACTGAATCCACCATGCAGAGATGTGTGCTTTGCTTGAGATACACCTACACACAAAGGTGTCCTAGTAATTTAAGATAGTCCTCTTAAAGCAACTATAGAATCAGCCTAGAAAACAAGCAGCTCTATGGAGAAAAACAATACTTCTATCAATATCTAAGAAAGCATCTGCATATACAATTAAATTTAAAAGATGAGCTTTCTGATGAGTGAAAAATCATGAGGAAGAGAACCTCTTTAAGATGACCCCCAATGGCTCATCACCCCCACAAACATAGCAGAGCTGCCTTTGCCACATTACTTCAAAGCCCTCCTCTCAAGATCAGCAAGAGCAAATACTGTTTAAGCCACTTCATCTTTCCTTACAGCCACCAATCTACAAGCACATAAGAACACATAGTCATTGCACAGTCAGCTCCCTTGGCCCTTAACAGAATCATGCCTTGTTCATTCTCACCCCCTCCTGTTCACTGCTGTGCATAGCTGCCAACAACTCTTAAGCTGAAAGAGAGAAATGTTGTATTCTACTCGAGGCTGAGGGAAGAGGAGAGTTATTAGTGACCTTGTCTGCTTCTTGGATAATCTCATCTAGTGAGTTGTCTTCTTTTATCAGTAGGAAATTAATCTATTTGAATCAGGCAAGCAGCCTATCTGACCACATATTTGCTCTTGTTTAGCACTTGTAATTCAGTTATTTTCTTAAGAGATTAATTCCCATTTGGGGTAGTTCAGCACTAATTTGCTAAAACTGTTTCAACACATGCAAATGCAGTGTAAAAGTGAAGTCTATATATACAGTATATATACATTTTCTATAGAAGCATGAAGTACTAGTCATTCAAGATACACCAACAGAATAACTTACATTTTTAATGAATCTAAAATTAAAGTTACATAAACAGCACCTTGAATTCAATTAAAGAGTCACCCGAACTTTAGGCAAATCATTATTAGAAATAGCAAATGCATCAGACTGTCCTTTTCTCCCAAGTCCTAACTTCCAGACTGCAATTCTGAAAGCATCTGCACAGTCTTCACTGGCATAAGAAAGCCCCAAATAGTTTTAAGGTTGAAACTGAAAAAACATGCTAGAACCATTATATTAAGAGATACATATAGTTTGACTAAAGTCAAACAGATACCATCCAAACCTGTTAGGTTTGTGCTCTCCAATCTCTATCAAAAGAGACCACTTCTCAGGGAGCGATTGTCAGTTTGGGGAGAGGGTTAAAGAAAACAGCAAAGAAAGTTTTGCTAAAGCTAAGGATACTGCAAGAGCTGGCTACCAAAAAGGACTAAAGAGGAGAATGTTTTCTGCATTTGCAACACCTGCTGACAGAAGGCACCACTGTCTTAGTACTTCCACAAGATCTGGATTCATATGGCTAGCTAACCTTTTCCTTTAGTTCAGTAGTGAAATGTTAAGCTAAGGTCTATTTAAATTACTTTATAAGACTGCATAAGTTTCAAGGCTTTAATGTAGTTTTCACATTTTAAATAGTTTAAGACAGTAAAATATTTCACATCAAAAGCTTAGTTCTTTGTAAATTTAAAAACAGATTCAATACAGAAGGCTCCTTCATACATGTTGGGGGTCTCCATGTTTGTTTCAAACAAGCCAGAAAGACACCAACATCTCAGATTTTATCATAAAATGGATCAAGAACCACTTCAGCATATACAAAGGAACTGAAGATTGGCTGGAATAATAGCGGTGCAAGGCTTTGTTTAAGCCTGTCTGCAAACTGGGTGGGATGAATTCTATTAATCCCCTCCTACTTCTGTGGGAACCAAGGATAATTTTGGCCTTTTATACAGCCTCTTCTGCAACACAACAAGGCCAGGGATTGAACAGGAGACACTCATCTGCTTTTTGTTATGAAATATAGGGAATAAGAATAGCACAGGCTCATGGCAGAAAAGCAAAAAGAATCAACACCCCCCACATGCACTTCGGAGAAACGTGACAATACAGGAAGCTGTAGCAAGGCAAGAACAGCATCCTGCTGTTTTTACCTTACCACAGTTGAAGTACACTCACTGAGAGCTGCTAACAAGTCACTGGCCTTAACAAGAACAGAGGACTAAAAGAATTCCTCAGGCCTAGCTTCAAGATTCAAATCAGATAAGAAAAGTCAAACAGAGGAGCTGCAAAACACTGCCAACACGTTTAAAAAGCAGTGAGATTTCCTTAAGACTAGTCTTTGTGAATTAAATGAAGGAACTTGTGCATTTGCATTTAACTGGAAGTACTTGTCTCTGCTTAGGAGAAATGGATAGTAGGTCACATGACTTAGTAACATCAATAGCCAACAAAAATAATATTTTGATATATATAAAAATACATGCCTGTTGTATATATGTGTGTATGTATACACACACACTTCTATGCAAGACTAATGTAAGGCCAAGAATATAACTGAACTACATACAGCACTATTATACACACAGCACCAGATTAAGAACTCCTGTGAGGACAGTTTAGTGAAACAGTTAAGTAGAAACTACAAATGGAATTCATTGGGAGACAGACCACAAGACACCAGTCTGTCGACTCTAGAAGGAAGCTACAAAGATGTAAGCTTCTGCTCCCAAGACAGGGATGACTTAAGGCAGAAGGAAAAACAAACACATCCATTAAAGGAGCCTGATCATTCTAGAAAGCTGAGCTTTGAGAAAAATGCAACAGAAAAATCAGTAGTTGTAATTACCACAGGACTTTACTCGGGTCTTGCAGACAAAGCAGCCAGAACCTCAGAAAAGAATTAGTCGTAAGTATAGTAACTTTGCCACCCCTATCACCCACTATCAGGGTTTCCTACTAAAAATGTAGTGAATAAGTATTTTATTGAGAAGTCAGGAAAGTTACAAGGAAGAGTTGCAAAAGCACTTTGTCTAGCCTTAACAATAAAACACATGGATTACACACCCCAGTATACCATGCAAAGTGAAAGCCTAATCTTCCTTTAGTTAACCAACTCGAGTAAAAGAAAATCCACCCATCCTCAATGTTTCATATTCCATGGAAAAACACAACGGGGGGGGGGGGGGGAGGCTATGGTGATGTATGATCAGTAGCAGTTTAAAGAACAAGAAAAGCTTTAAGTTTCCTGCCCTAAGACAAAAGGCCAGTTTAAGTCAATCACCACAAGCCTCTTCAGGCCTTAGCAGAAGTGGAACTGGAAGAAACAAAAGTTGCAAGATGCAGCAGAAGAAACGTGAACAGAAAGTGACTTACTGGGCCAACAGTAAATTCAATTTAAAGCAACCTTCTCCAGCTCTAAGTGCAGAGGACTAGCTAAAATCCCTTTTTTTTGCCAATATGTCCCAAAGCACCTCCAACAATATGATCTGTGTTGATAAAAGGAGTTCTTTATTTCAAAGTTACTGCACCTGAAAGGTGACAGTGTACCTTCAGAGCATGGCAGCATTCCTGGGAGTTTTGAATAAAAATGTGTGGTCACGCAAGTTTAAGACTCCAGCAATCTGGAAATGGTACCAGAGAGTCAAACCTGACCTCGTGAAACCGGTTTGCAGCAAGCAAGCTTGCTCTGTACTGCAAGGCAGGAACTCCTACAGTCTGCGGTCTTAGCAATATGTAGATATATGTCCCTCTCCACAGTCCTTCAAACTAAGTTGCTTTTGTTTATAACATTCCCTTCTTTCAAGGTCATCTGTCCACAGGTTAAGCCATCTTGGGATCTGTTAGATTTTCTGAGTTATTTGGGCATGTAGCAGCAGCATCTCCAAGCCACAATTCCATCTAAGTTGAAGATCAGACTATGCAACCACCCAAGCAACACAAACTTTAGGACTGGTAGGGGTTCATTCTACAAAGCTGCAATTCCAAAGCAAAGGGGTTGTTTCATTGTCCTGTTTCCATATGTTGTGGTGTTTCTCTCATTGACTATAGAATTCAAGTGCCATCTTTCAAAGATCCTTCCATAGCATTCCTCCCCTTGCTGCCAAGGGCAAACACCCTACTTACAAAACTTTTATAAAAGAGGTGAAACCACCTCTCGAGTGTCCATGACTATTATTTCAGTCTTTGAAGATTCAGGAATGCACAGACCTCAGTTCAGGATCTGGACCACAATTTCCCAACTCTTGCAAAGACTCCAAATACGCAATGTCTCCTGTATCAGTGGAAAATCCTGCTGTGACTTATGGCCAACCTGACAGAGGTGGAGCATGCTGCGTCCCACTGGAATTTCAAGATTAGTTATTACTGAGGCCTGCTGAATAATCAGATAGCCTCGGTCAAGATGTGCACATCCTAGGAAGCTGAGGAAAGTAATTTACTAAACTCTGCAAGTGCCATATGGGAGGAAGAGCTAGTAATGCAATGCTAATCCATCATTTTCTGGTTCCCTCCATGCCCTCTGCCAGTTCTAAGGCCCAGCAGACCTACTACAGTAACAGCAAAACCACAGTAAGTTTTCCCAAGAACAAAAAGCTCTCAGTCCTCATGTACTTTTAGTCAGCAACATCTTCAAGTTAAAGAATTACCTAGACAATTCCTCATGCATAGACTGATAACCATGGGAGATGAGGCAATGCTTTGTACATCGTAGATGCCATAACACTGTAGGTTGCAGAGTAACACCAAACACATAAGCCACCGGCATTTCAAACAATAAGCAATGACTTGCAGGGTTTTCCACATGTTTCTCTCTAATCTGGAGGTAAATTACCATTCCTAGCTTCAGTACTCACTACTCCAGTTTGGCCAGATGTCAGAGAGACTGTCCCAACTAGTGCTTCAGACAGCATGAGCAACCAGTTTCCTTCTCAATAATTTAGGATCTTAAAGAAAGCAGCAAGTGATACAGTTTTGATTCACTCAATGGAAGAAAACTAGTAAGCAGATACTGCTATTGCATTTCTACGCAGACACCCACCCCAACCCCCCACCCCTTACCAGTGAAAAAGCCCGCAGTTTTACTGAGATACTACATTTCTGTATATAACAGATGGTGGGCTTCTATGAAACTAGTTCTGTGCAGAACAACCAGTAACTCCCCTAATACCAGAGCAACACCCAGCTCTATGTGACAGTCCAGTCTTCTGGAATACTGCTAGAATATTTCATGGCTGTTGTTACCAATGTCTCCTACCCTGCTCAACAAGGGAGAAAGGAAAAAAAAAAAAGCTGGCATTTATCCTCTCTTCGATTACAATTATTTCCCCTTTTTAAAAATAATCTACCCGTTTGCTAACCCCATCCTTTTCCCTTTCCAACTGCCAGGAGAAATGCAAGAATTGGGGAGGAGAAGTGAGAACAAGACAGCATCATGCAAACTAGATTTCAACACTTGCACTAGTAGTTTCAACAATACCGCTAAGAGATCCTCACGCATAAATCTCGGCAGTCCCTAGACGAGGATGCTGCAGCACAAGCAAGCAGCACGTACTCCACTGCTTTGCATAGCCAGCATAGAATTATAGGCTTTTTATCATCGCCTTACACTGGAGTAAAGCCAGTCTCCCATCTCTAGACACTCCAAGATCCATCTCGGAAGCAGTTAACAAAGCTCCTTCTCCTAAAAAGCTGAGGTGTCTCCGATGCTCCCTGCCAGTGAGGGTGAGCCAACGCGACTCACCCCTTTCCTCGGGCCCCCGCCGTCCCGTTCTCCAGCCGGAGCTCCGGGCAGCCGCCCCCGCCGCCCTCCCGGCCCGGCGCCAAGAGCACCCCAAGCTCTCCCCAAAACCTTGGAAAGCCGGGAGGCTCGAAAATACTCCAAGCTCGCACTGGTGTGGGCTGGAGGCCCCCCGCCGCCGCCTGTTGTTACAGCCGCCGCCCGGCACCCCCGCGAATCCCGAAATTAGCGCAAATCGATCGTTCGCTTTCACACCGCCCCGCCCTCCCCCAGCCCCGTCCCCCGGGGCATCCGCGGAGCCCCGGGAGCAGCATGGGAAGGGGGGAAGGGGCAGAGACGGAGGGGGAGAGAGAGAGGAGCTTTCGGCCATGCGGCTGCGGGCGCCCCTTCGGGGAAACAAAAGAGGGAACCGGCCCGGCCCTTCCCCTCGCACACCTCCCGGCCGCCGCCCCCAGCCGACGGTTTGAAAGTCCTCAGCCGGGCCAAGAGAACAGACCAAACCAAAACAAAGAAGAGAGGCTTTTTTTTAAAGCTTCAGCTTAACGCAAACGCGCTTTTGGAAAGCATTCCGTGTCTCCCCCTTCCCCCTAATGCGTCCTCTCAAGCCGGTTTTTCCTACGGAGTGCCCCAAACTAGTTCTGGGGAGGGCTGCTCCCACCCAGCGGCAGGGCGGCCGGCAGCCTCCGTGCCTGCTTCCAGCGGGGAGAGGAACTCCCGGCACCAATTAGGGCGCTAATGAGGCCAGGGCGGGAGGGTTGCCCCAACGCTTTCGGGGGTGCGTCCCCGTGTTGCAACCCAGGGCTGAGCGGAGAAACTCCAAGCCGGATTTGCGAGTTTGTTGGGTGGGAACAGTTGAGGAAGAAGAAAACAAGACAAAAAAACCCCCACAATACGCTTTTCCTGTAGCAAATTTTTTTTTTTTTCTTTTGCGGGGAGGAATGGGAACCCGGGAGGCGCTGGCAGAACAAGAGGCGGGAGGAAACAGCACTGCTTTGAATGAATTATTTCATGGCAGTGCTCGAGTGGCCGCAAGTTTTCCCCTCACGGCTCAGGGGATGAGACAGCCACAAAAAGTTTCTGAGGTCTTTCTGCCCCCCCCTTTTTTTTTTAAGAATATAATCAACTGCAAGACAACGATCAGAGATTTGGGAGGAAATCTGCTAGAAGGCTACACAAAACAGACGCTAAAACCGCCCTGAAGTTTGGGACTCGTTTATTACAGAAATTTGAGATCCCAAACCCCGACAAACCCCTTCTTTAAGTCAGGAGCAAGGCAATCGCGTACGGAGTTAATGGATGCGGTCTGTAGCAGAACCCTTTGAAACAAAGCAGTTGGAAAACTTGTTTGCCCAAAGCGCGGAACCGCAATTCCAGAAACGCGGAAAAGTGAGACACCCTCCTCCCCTGAATAGGCCAGCTCTTAGAATCCCTGAAGGCAGACAGAGACGAGGCAAAAAAAAAAAAAAGCATCTCTGCAAACAGAACACCTTCGCTAATTTAATTACCCAGCTACTCGCTTTACACATAAACGAGGAACGAACAACCCGGCCGCTCTTCGCGAGCGAACAAACTTAGAAAGCGGGGGTGGGGTTGGGGGGAAAGGGAGGGGACGGCACCCAGCACGGATTCTCGCATCTCACCGACATCACCGGAGAGCAAGCCTCCCTTCTCCTCCGCTCGCTTGGCTTCCTTCCTTCCTTGCTCAGGGAAGAGGACTGGCCCGGCCGCGGCCGCCCTCCCAGCCCGCGCTCGGAGCTGCCTCATTGACTCGCTGCCCCATATGTGATGCCTGAGCCGGGACAGCCAATCACCGGCTCCGCCTCTCCTCCCCCGTCCGCCCAGCCCGGCCGGGCCGGGCCGGGCCGGCGCCGGGGGCTCGGCTCGGCGGCTCGGCCCCGCACGGCTGGCCCCGCACGGCCGTCCGCCTCTGCCGTGGCCCGCTGCTTATAGACACCCTGCCCGCTTGCGGCACCGTGCGCCTTGGGGATTGTCCGTGCTCCCGGTCTGGTGCAATTTTGATATTTTTATTCCGTTTTCTCTTCCTCTTGCCCGGGGAGGGGGGGGCTGCAGCGTGTTGTGTGGGGAGAGGGTGTCTTGCAATGGCACTCGAAAGGGCCACAAGTAATGTTTCTTAAAGTTCAAAGTTACTTATATCTTAAAAATATCTTAGGGGACATGGTAATAGTTTAGCTAGTCTAAGTCTCCGAGGTGCTAAATCACATCTCACTGTAGGGTGGGTAGTTTGTAGGTCACGGCGAGACTTGTTTATTTCACTTTCTCGATGGAAATCTTCAGAGAAGGAAGGAAAAGTGGATTCTAGGGTTTGGGTTTTTTTCTCATCTACCCTCTCCACAAACCTGGGTGACTTATTTGCATCATCTTGAGGGGGATGCCTGATTCACTGAAGTACATCAGTGAGAAGTCAATCTCTGTGATTAGTAGCCTGAGATGGAAGTATTTAAAGAACCAAACTTAAGCGCTATGAACGTGCCTTCTTTAAATACACTTCTGCAAAACTTTTGTAGAGGGAAAAACTAGGTTAAAAAAGAAGCTCATTCCAATTAAGTTGAAAAGCCACTATAACACTGCACCTTGTACAGTGTATTGGAAATCTGAGATTTCTTGCTGAACATAAATATCAAACACAAGCCGGTTGTGAATCTTCCATTCTTTCTCATGACTGTGATTGACCCGAATCATTCCTGACCTCATAATTGACTTCACAGAAATTTAACTACTGCGTATCATGACAATTAGTGTCTGTCACTTTACAACCATAAATCTGACAACATCTTTGTGAGGTGAGGAATTATTTTCTTTTTACACACAAGGGAGACAATCGGAGATAGGAATACTATTGTCAAGGGCACCCAGCAAAAGTAGAGCAAGGGTAAAACCTGAGCAGTTAACGACCTCACCTCACCGAAGGATGTGTTGCTTTGTAATACAGGTTTTGTCTGGGGAAACTTCAAGGCCTAAGGAGTTTTCTGCTTGATCTCTCCTTTCTCTTGTTGTATGTCTTAATATGACTAAACACTTTATAGCAGCCTGCCCAGATTTCTCTTTGTCAGTCTGATTCTGCAGTAAGACAAAATACAGTTCTTTACAACTGGCAGTTCACCCTAGCAGGAAAAGTTTGTAGATCATTGTGTAAATTTGGCATGCTATCTAAGCAGTGTTTAAATAGCAGTAGAAATAACCTTATATACAAAGCATCATTCATTTTTCATACCGAAATGATAATTGCTGATTCCTTCCCCAGTTCAGAGATGGTTTTTTTTTATAGCTTTATTCTTCATTCTTTCTTTTAGGTGTCATCGCATTTGAGCATTTTACCAGTGATAAAACGGTCCCTTTCAGAATGAGACATTATCAATGATAGATATTTTAAAAACTCTAGAGCACCAATTTCTTGGCTGGTGATACCAGTTTTTCCTGTTTTAATTTTCAGCTGAAATTGGTAAACCAGAGAGAAAAAAAATAGCAGGTGGATTCTTCCTTCCACAACTATCTATAAAAAAACCCTAAACCATGATACGTTTATGCTTCAACCAAATCTGACTATAAGCATGCAGTTTTAACTTAATATTTTTAATGTGTAGGAGGCCAGCTGGCCAAACAGAAGCATGAAAAAGCCTGAACTTGGAGCCTTCCAAAGTCAAATGTTCCAAAGACATTTAAAAATTAAAACCCATATATTTCTGTGTTATCTGTGTCTTGATAACTCAGTTTCCAGAAAATACAGCTTCAAGGAGTCACGTTTTCAAAATGAGGAGATACCTTTAAAATTTAAGGCATGTGTATAGGGAAACACAATTCAGACATAATTACAAGATTCTAAGAACTAGGTCCATAGAAAGCAAAGTCAGAGGTATTTAAATTGTTGAACAAAAGCGACTGCTTCTAATCAGCACTACAAATAGACTTAGTTTGGTGTGACTGAGTTTGTCTTACAGTTGTGTCCACTTCTCTCCTGAAAAGTGCCATCGGCTCAAAGGATAAACAACCTTTCATTTGTGCTCACTAATTTCCTGTCTTGGTTGATCCAAATTCTCCCCAATTTAAAAAAGGCATCTCTGTCAGTGAAGTAAGCAGACTTCATCCTGCTTCTGACCAGAAATTACAGTGAGAAAGTTTCTAACTGTATCAATTCAGGGATTTTATTTTCCAGTAATAAAAAAAATGGACTTGTCTCTCTCTCTTTCCTTTTTTTTTTTTAAACTGAAATCCTGTTAGGGTCAGATCCTCCGTTTAGATAAAAACTTACTTAGAAATAAAGCTCCACCTCTTCCTTTTCCCCAGTAACATTGTTAGGGAGGGTTTTTTTAGGACATCACCCTTATTTGTTTATAAATTAAATCTTTAACACTCCATCCCAGCCATATCTTGTCCACTTTGGCCTCAGCCCTGACAGAGGTGCATAACAGGTTGCACATCTAAACCAATCAAAAAGGAAACAGCACTTACAAAGCCTGCTATTCTAAAGAGCACCTCACACATGTTTTTTCTCCAGGAAACACCCACTCTGTGTGTGAATCACACCCTGTCATGCACTACTACAGTGCACCCAGGCTTTGGTCTTTGGAGGTGTTTAGAGACCAAAGTGGTTTATTGGCATAAGGACTGATGCTTGAGAACTGATGCAGGAGAGTACAGTTGCATGCTTGCAGGAACGGCATTTTAGACAGCCTGATTGCTTGTATGCATACAGCCATCTGGCAGAGTTGGCCTCACCTCTGGCTGGAGACTTCAGGCCCTATTTCAGCATAAATAATGGGTTGATAAGATTCAGCAGAACAGGGAGAAATACCTAGATGTCACAATTTTGTAGAATGAATTACAATTCCTGCAGATTTGTGTTAAGTTGCTCTGCTGTTACTGTTTTCTACTCCTGGTATGAGCAACGTCCTTTTAGCTATTCTTGCCCAGTGGGAGAGGAAGGTAGGAGGGCATTTCCCTAAAGCCATTCCTTTCTAGAAAAGAAAAAGTAACACAGAAGTCTGCTTACCCATGAAGTAATTTTACAAGGACGTTAGGATCAGACATCTGTCATTTAACGCTTCTGAGCTTTTGAGTCTACATGGAGCCCTGACGAAGTTGCACGGTGCTCTCACGGGTTGTGGTAGGTGCCTGTGGCCCAATTTGCTGCCTTCTTGATCACATAGACCCATTCCGACAGGATGGACTAGCATGATCAAACAGCATCTGTGTGCCCTAACTGTTGCATTGTCCAGTGCAGCCCAGTATACAGAGTCTGGGCCTAAGATTCATGGGAGGACGTATTTAGTCAATAGAAAGACGATTTTTAAATCCAGAAGCACGGTTCTGTTTGATAAGCCAAACCAGCACCCTCCATTCAAAAATCATAACGTTGGACTCATTGCTTTTACTTTCAGGTGGCCATCATAGTTCTCTTGTTATATCATATTCTGAGGGCCTTTTAGTTTGCATTTTCAAATCTTTATGTGTATCCATGAGATGTTGTCTTGTATGAGAAATCTGATGATCTTTCATAATCACATGACTCTGAGCTTAGACTGTAAATATGAAATAGTTGGGCATTTTTGGTAAGATCACAAGGAGGGCAACCCTTTCTGGTTCAATTACACAAATGGCTGTAGGCAGCCTGTGTAGATCTTATCGTAGCAAACTGACCAAAGCTCCTAGAGTCCTAACTGCTGCGCTCCTTACTATCTTATATGCATTAACTACATTACTGCAATATTTTGCAATTTATGTTCAAACATTATGGGGAGCTGATTTGGTCAGACATTCTGTGGTATCATTTTATGAAAGGAAGTCTGATTCATAGGTCTATTCTGATGATGGTTTCACAATCAGTCTAAGCTCATTTAGGGCTGCTGCTGCTGTCCTTTCCTCTTTCTCTCCCCACTCCCATCCCCTGTAGTCCCTTTGTATCCTTTGTCCAGGGCTAGCAACTGTGCAACTAGTATGACTTTTTTTCTTTTTGTGAGGTTAGTTTTGAGTTGGGTCAGCTTGTCTTGCTCACCAGTTTATCTGAGTGTCCATGCTGGTGTACAATCACTGTCAAATGCAAGGGAGCGGCTAGGATGGAGTGACTGGGAGCATGCAGAGGTGCATATTTATTCCTTCACAGTAATGGAGTGGATAAACTGATCAAGAAACTGCATCCAAACAGTTGATACTGATCCCCATCAGATACGAAACTGAATTTCCTGCAAATTTGGAGTATTTTCTGGTTGATTGGCTTTGGATCTGATTCACCCATCATTTTTTCTAGTCCACCTTGCAACAAGGGCTGGGAGACCTTGCTAGTCAGTGTTAGTGCTTCACTTTGAAAACACAAAAGTATGACATGTTTTTCTGGACTTTCTGACCACAGCTTAACTCTTTTCATGAGGTGACCCCCCAGATCTTGCACATGGTGTTGATGTTATCAACGGGTTGTCAATATGGCCTTGACAGTGATCACTTATAAGCACAGCAGCATGTATATTGAAGCAATAGGTGTGGAGTGGCAGGAGTTACAGTAGCGTTACTTGTGTCTAATTTTCATTCATGTCTATCACTACTGAATAATAAGATGGAAAATTGCAAGGTATTGGTGGTTTTGTACTCAGATGTGGCATGTCACGTAAGCAGCATAATCCCTGCTTTCTGAATTAAATTCTCATGAGACTGTAAGCTCTCCTAGAGCTTATATTCAGATAGAATTAACTTCATGAATGACCAGCTCTAGGGTTTGGAGTCTGAGGTATCATTTAGGGGACTTAAATGAAAGAGAGTCCAGTGTATGAATATGGGATGGCCCTGGCTATTGCATATGCATGGAGCACTTCTGTATACATGCAATACAGTCTCCAAACATGTACACAGTCCAAAGTCATTGCTTATGCTCTGAACGTGCACATAAAGTTTGCTTTACATGCTGAGGAAATCCATGGAGCATCTGGCATCACTTCTTCTGCACAGCAGCAGCCAGCTGTCACTTTGCAAACTCATCCTGGAGTGTGCAACCTGCAGGTCTATGCCTGAAGGTGTTTGCACCCTTAAATGACAGGTTCCAACTGCAGATTTGGGTATGATTTAAATTTAAGAATCCTTTAAATTCCATGTATCTTAATATCCGGGTCAGGCCTACCCTCAGTCTTACTGATCTAACAAGGACTGGGGAGCTTCATAAATACATGCATCACCCTGAACATGGGAATAACTAAGTATATCACTGAATCGTCAGGTTGTGTGGGTAGAACAGGATAGCACTTCTGCCCTGGGTGAAGAATTAGAAACTATTTTGAGAATGAGAATATTGAGCCAGAGCCCTATTCTAAATCAGCAATAGCAAAGTTGCACTGACATTAGGTCTGGGAATTGCTAAATTTAGGTGTGGACTGGTGTCAAAAATACTAGTAGCTCAGGGAGTGCTGCTAAAAGCTTTGGTGTCCAAGTGCTTGTTGTAATCATCAGAGCTGCGTATGGTAGGAGAGAAGAGCTAAGATCCCTGATTTTATTAGCTGTTGGCCAAAGATGCAGAGTTTCTAGAGGAGGCAGAGATAAATCATAGAATCATAAAATGGTTTGGGTTGGAAAGGAACCAAAGATCACCTAGTCCAACCCCCCCTACCATGGGCAGGGACATCTTTCACTAGACCAGGTTGCTCAAAGCCTCATCCAACCTGGCCTTGAATACTTCCAGGGATGGGACATCCACAACTTCTCTGGGCAGCCTGTTCCGGTGCCTCACCACCCTCATCATAAAAGATTTCTTCCTTATGTCCAATCTAAATCTACCCTCTTTCAGTTGAAAACCATTGCCCCTTGTCCTGTCACTACAGGCCTTGATAAATGTCTCTTTCTTATAAGCTCCCTTTATACTTTGAAAGGCCATAATAATGTCTCCCTGGAGCTTTCTCTTTTCCAGACTGAACAACCCCAAAAGGAGGAATGAGTTTCTGCTTTTATACAGCATAAATAAGATCCATTGCAAACGCTTCCCTACAGTGTGTAAATGCAAGATGTAATAAATTTCACAATGTAATGTAATATAATATAATATAATATAATATAATATAATATAATCTTCTATTACAATTGAGATAAGGTGATTTTAGTGAGTGGTTGAGACAAAAGTTCATAAGAACTCCAACAGTGTGTCTTTCCAGTCTAGTTTCTAGACTCATGAAAACTTTCAGCTGGTAGAGGGGAGGAGCTTGGAGCCTACATTTTAAAAGAGAAACTGTGTTCTTGACTTTATTGTTAGGCACAGAGAACTGTTTTCTTTCACCAGTCTTAATGAAAGAGCAGTCAGCAGGAGAAATTTCAAGAAGCCACTAGCCATTTCTTGTTTACCATTGTCTCTTTCAACCTTTACAAAATCTTTGTTTTCAGAGAAGTTTCCCTGTTGGGCAGATTGGCTCCAGCACTTACAAGTCTAATTACAGCCTAAAGGGTTGGGTAGATCTTTGAAGTGAAGTGTATGCTGCCATGTAGGGAGATCTTGCTGCTGATAGAAATGCGTGTAGGCTAGCAAGAGGAGACATATTCCTACTATAGATCCAAATAGTTCTGGGGACTGGGAAAATTATTATGAACAGGAGATAAAAAATCTTATTCTTACAATACAGTGGTTTATTTAGCGTTCTGGAGGCTTCCTGAAGTCCTTGTGTCCTTGCTCCCAAAGATCTGGGAGGTAGAGAAAAGCTGAAATAAATACTCTCAACATTCACATGCTTTCTTACAAAATTCGCACTTAATCAAGTACCAAAGAGGGATAAGCAGCCACTTCTGCTATTATCTCTCATACCTGCTTGCTATTGGATACTAAGGTTATCTTAATACTCTTCAGAAATTCTAGGAATTCCTCAACTTGTTTTCTACGCAGTTGTTCTGCTGCCTGCTGGCTCTGGGCAGGCTCCTGGAATGCAGCTGGCCACATGCACATACTGGATGGTTGGTTTGTTTTAGGCACATGGGGAGATTAGGATCAGAGGTATCTTCTGTCTTGCCCTGTGTCACAGGAATATGTGTCCCCCACTTGAAAAGCATTGGAAATTTAGCAAGTACATAGTCGATGGCGGGCAATCTGCATCCTCTATTGGATGGCTTCTTCCTACGCCTATCCAGGACTTTACTAATCTTCTGCTCTTTCCCATGCCCTGATCCATCTCAGGGTTTATAGAGCATATGCAAATAAAGGCTGCTTTGTGTTGGCCTGGGATGGGATGCATCTTGTCTGAAGAAGCACATGTGGGCCTGCAGGCTCCTATGTTTGTTTCTCCCCTAACTGTAGCTATATCACCTCTTCATAAAAACTTGCTTTGCTATGACATAGCAGGTTGACAGTCCTTCGCCTTTGTACTTGCATGAAGGACACCTAGAAATCCCAGGTAACATAGGCACAAACCAAGGAGGAGAGGATGTTACTCAGCCCTGTTATCACTGCCCAGCTGATGGATGGGAAAAGAGAAGGAGAGGCAGTGGTATGATTTTATACCACCTCAGATGGTGCTGCTTTCTCTTTAAAGGGCAGGACAGTGACAGTCTCCAGGCTGAGAAACCACTGAAACAAACTAGGAGCAATCACACCTCTCAGGGTATAAAATTCTCCAGACAGCTGCATACCTGTCTTCCCCACACATGTTCACGCCAGTTCAATGAAATCTGTTTTTAAACTGATCTGAAGTTAAAAACATGCAGCTCCTGTATGTCAGTTAGCTCATGAAGGAGTGCTGAGCACTTCACATTGTCATTTACAGCAGCACAAAGAGCACACTATGTTGCCTAATCAGGATGTCAGTGATTTGCACCCACACTGGGCTGACCTAAATAATTGCATGGTTTGCAGGACAGTAGCAGACAGGACATAGCAGATGGGAAATCACTCAGTCCTCTGTAGCTAGTGATGCAAAGGAACAGTGATTTATCAATTGCACTCTTCAGTAAATCACCAGTGGCTTGACTTCCTGCATTTAACAAGCTGCTCATTACCTGGGAATAAAATAACAGGTTTGGAAGATTTGTGACATATTCATGTTTAGAATGCTGTATTTACTTCTGAAAATTCACTTACATTTTTTCATCCGGCAGGAACATTCTTTCCTCACAAGGGTCTAAACAGGAATGCTGTTCTATATAGTATCCCTTGTGTGTCAAGCAGATCCACTGCAGACTCTGCAAAGTTCCAGTTCCTATCCAGATTATTCCATACACTGTTCCTGATCTTTCTCTGTAGCCTCTAGTGGGAAGTGGTGAGCAATTGCATTGTACATCACTTGTTTTTTATATTATTATTATTATTTTCCCTTCCTTTTCTGTCCTATTAAATTGTCTTTAGCTCAACCCACAAATTTTACTTCCCCCCCCCCCCAATTCTCTCCCCCATCCCACTGCAGGGGTGAGGGGTGAGTGAGTGGCTGCGTGGTGTTCAGCAGCCTGCCGGATTAAACCACGACATACTTTATTTGCATTTCTAGTTACTGCAAACCTGCCTTCAAATGCTGTTGCCTGGTTAACAGCCATGTTGGACAAACTAGTATGGATGGTCTTGCCCTTATGGCGTCTGACCTGAATTAGAGCTAAATAACGTGGCAGTGAGCGTGCTGTTCTTGGTAAAAAATGTATAGGTTCTGTTTGTCTGTGCTGATTCCCCCACTAGTACTCTCAGGCCAGACTTACTGCGTGGGCAGAGGACACCAAGAGCTCCAACCTCTGTAATAGCTCTGCGTGGCGTGGCATGCTCTTACCTCTTCCAGTCACCATTGCAACTGCACCCAGCCCCAATTCTAACTACAAACACTACAGTGGCAAACTAGACATTTCCCATGTGGGCAAGGCTTGTGTAAGACCTGTAACAGCCACTGAGACTGATAAACCAAGCTTCCTATTCTTTCAGGGAAAAAAAACCAGAGGAATGGCAGTCCTGGATGAGCCCAGAAATCTATCTGTCCCATTGTATTATCTTGGATATTGGCCATTAGCAGCTGCTTAGGCAAAAAAGTAAGAAACAGGGGTAATACTGTTACTCAAATACTGGGTAATATCCTCCCAGTTTCTTGCAATCTGCAATTATGAGAGTCTTCTGTAAAGTGGCCCTTTGAACACATCCTACAGTTCTCTAAAGCTGCTTTCTAAGTTTGGAATATCTTCCAGCAGAGAGTGTCTCTCCTTCCTTCTCTGTTTATGACTAAATTCTGCAAGCTGCATTCCAGAGGTGTGGTAGGGAGAGTTGTCCAAAGTATAGCTTAGTAAATGGATATGGATGTTGCCAAGAGCCGTGATTTCCCAGCCACTGCTGGCTGGAGTGTGGGAGCTGCAGATGGTATGGATGTATGATCCTTGCCTGCCCCTCTGCCCCAGATTACTGCTGTGGAGAAAGCATGACACACACAAAAAGGATGTGTTTGCTCCTCAGCCATGGCAGTTCACAACTAACTTACTGATATAAATTTGCCAAGAAGAGGTTAACTGAAGCAGAATATGTGTTCCAGCTGCTCCCATGAATTCCATTTTAGCTTGTCAGGATTTTCTTTCCCTGTTCCATTCACATTGTCATGTAACTAACACCTGGTTTATTTCCCCCAAGCCCCACAGAATGCTGATTCTTGAGGACATTTAAAAGCAGGTATATCCAAGAGATCTACCAAAGCTCGGGCAGGAGGACCGTAGATTTTAAGTCTGGGACAATGCTGTGTCCTGTTACAGGGAGAAGTGAATTTTGCAGGATGGAGTTTCCTTAGGGTCATATCTCAGACTGAAATACAAACCCACACAGGAACTAAGAATCTTCACCAAATCCATCCCCTCCCTTCCAAGTGCAACATGCACTTCTCTGGTCTGTCCTCTCCAACATAAACTCAGGGCTGTCTGTAAAATCAATTATGATTAATTTTAATAATAAAAGTAATTCCTCCTTCTACCTAAACAGCCTTCCAAAATCTCGGAGAATAAAGCTGTCAAGAGCAGTTCTGCTATGAGAATCAAAACCACTGGAGCCCTCCTCTTCCTCCAGCAGTGAGCCCTTCAGGATAGTATTTGTGTTGCCAATTGCATGAAGTGAACAATAGTTTCATGTTCAGCTTCTGTATCCCAATCCAAAATGACTCTGCATGGCACAAAAGGTCCTTGCAGGGACAGGATGAGTGAGTACCACAGGCGTGAGAGATGTTAGTTGCATCACTTAACACAGGTGCTCTGGAGTAAGAGATTGGGGTGGTGTAGGAATTTGTATGGAGTAGAGTCACATGTGCCTAGATCCTTCACTGTCACACCAGCTCAGCAAGGATACCCACCTGAGATTACACAGAATTTTGGAGAGAGGCTGTGGGCAAGTTTTAGGTTTACTTAGAGCCTGAGCTGTAGTAGTCAACATGAATTCTCAGTATAAATAGTTCCCATTAAGCTTCCTTTAACCTACTTTGGGTTTTATTTTTTTGCACTTGTCTGTTTGAAAGTTTTGTGGTTTTACCACTGTAACTTTTGCTTTTATTAAAAAAGCCCTTTTTCAAATATCATGCTTTACCACTCCGTGTGGGAAAATCCACAGCACTGTCAGCCTTTGTCAGATTTCTTGCTCAATGAGGTCAAGTGGTATTTGGATATTATGTCTACAAAGGAATGGAAAAAATATACTGCATGTAAACTGAAAGTAGTTTCTGTTTTCAAAGTCAGGGTGAACACGGAAAAAAGCTGTTAAATAGTTTTTGCAAAAGCCAGAAACTATTACATATCTAGAGATCTTTCACCTGCTCTATTTCCAACTTTTAAGAAAAAAGCATCCAGGAAGGAAATGGCTTCCGGAACACAGGAACTCTGTGAATTTCCCACAACTCTAGGACATGCAAAATCTGGAATGCTTTATTTTAGAGGTCTTACCTTTTGAATATAATCTGTGACTGTATGTTCTAGTCCTTATTAGCTAGAAGCAAGTAAGAGGGTAAATCTCAACATAAGTATATTAATAACATTAATTTAATTTTTATACATATATGTATGAATGTATATTTTTATATTTTAAAAAGCAGTGAGTTTCCTTTGTTGGCTGGTAAACTTGAGTACCCATAATGACTTCAGTTTAGCAGATCAAATCCATTCTTAGGCAAGTGTAGTGAAGAATTATTTCTTTCTCCCCGTCCTCACTTTAAGTCCTTTATGCAATATACTTTCCTGTAGTAAATGAAAGATCCAGCTATACTAGATCTCCCTGGCCCTAAGAAATCAGAATGTTTGCTTTTGGTTGGATAATATTTCTAAGGAAGAATAGTGAAATTTGAGTAATTAAGTTAATTCTGTGGCCAGTATGTAAATACTCATAATCTCAAGCAAGCAAACAGTGCTAAGAAATTACATGGAAGCCTCCACAGTATGGGAGCAGCCTGTTAACCTGCAGTGTCTCAGTTACATGCAGACATTTTACAAGCATGTATGTGTGTAGTAGGTTGTATGGATAACAATCTACCAACAACCTACTACAATCTACTAAAATATGGCCTGATACCACTTAGCAGTTACATTAGTAGCAAATTTGATCTATAGATTATTCACCTGCTTTTAGCTAATTGATTACTCAATGCTGAAATATCACAGAGCTAAATGTATGTCATGAAATAGAAATGGTGCAGCTGCAAGGTTAAAAAACCAAAATCACAAGGTGGGCCTGATGGGTAGTTCACAAATATGGATAGTTGACAAATAGTTACTCAGCTACTTGGCATGTTATTTTGGCCTACAGTAAGGACCAGTCTGCAGCATCCACATTGTCTAAAGCTAGCTCAAATTTCTGTACAGAGCTGCATCATTTCAGTGTATATGCACAGCTGAGATGAGAAACAACTCTTGCTTGACTTTTAGTCCTCTATTCATATTATTCCTCTCTGTAGGTGACTTAATTAATTTGCCTCTCCATTAACAACTATGTTCTGGTTCCTATAATGTAGGTCAACTAATTAAGATATATAAAAATATTTCCCCAAGGTCATTTGTTTTGGGAACAATGAATGTGGGACAATTCCTTATATATGAAGAGAACAGATCATTTCAGAAGCAGCAAAATATTATAAATGGTGACTTAGGTGGTGAAATATATTTCTAACAAAGATACAGTCCTTCTGCTTAGAAGAACTTCCATAATAATTTGAGCAAATCCATTTGATGTTGCAGCAGAATAGAATCACCTAGGCAGGCAATTACAATATCTTCACTAAGGGACACTAATTTCCAGATGAGATGGAGCGTACAACCTAAATCCCTTATGCTTCTCAAAGTTAGTTAGTTGCAGCCATGAAATGTACTTTAAGAACAATCATTGTTCTTTCAAGGCATTACTCTCTTTCATATATAAAAAAAAAAGGGAATATGTGTCAGAGAATTCAGAAATGTTTTCTATATCAACTAACAAATATAAAGTTCCATTCAAACAAATGTTCTTATGTCCAGAATGATCTTTCATTCCAGTTTAGGAAGTAAAGTACAGCAACTGACTCATTACTTAAATTTTACTTGAGCTGTTGCACAAGCTCAGCTGAGAATACTTCTCAAGTAGAAAAGGCACTTTTAGCCCTGTGAGAAATGAAAAAAAATTCCTCTTAAAAGCAATTATGTAGGTGGAATGGAAGTTTCCTCTATGCAGCAGCTGACATGCTGTCATTTCTTTTGATTCCATAGCACAGAGATCATTTTGAGATTTTAAGATTAGACCAGTCTTAGAATTTCTTGTAGCAATTTCTAATTAAAAACTGGATGTGCTATTTATTGCTGGTTCTATTTACACCAAGACAGTGAGATTTTCACCATTTACTACTTACAAAGGAGATACCATTGCAAAAAATGTAATTTTGTTATATTTTATTTACATTCAGAAATAGAAATTTGACAACACTTAAGACTAGCCAGAGTGCTGGGCCAAGATGGTCTTTACCACTGTACTCATTTTTGCAGGCCAGTAAATTTTTCACTCTCACATCTCTTACGTCCAACTCTATCCAATGTTGATGTTTATTCTAAGTATATGTATCTGTTGCACTGCACAAAGTTCTGTTCAGTCCTTTCTCTTGTTTTTGAAGCCTCAGGTATTAAAAGAGCCAGTATTTTCAATTTAAGTAGATCTCTATCTAAATTAGATATATTTATAAAAGTGATGTTTATTTTATTTTTATTAATTTAATAAATTCAGCTGAGCATTTTGCTCTTGCACACTGGTATTCTGCTATTTCAGCTGTTGAAAATATTAACTTTTCATCTTCCAGGCACCATGCATTTTTGCAAGATTCAGCTGAACATTTTGGTCTTGCACACTGGTATTCTGCTGTTTCAGATGTTGAAAATATTAAATTTTCATCTTCCAGGCACCATGCATTTTTGCAAGACAGATATGGAGTACCCATGTGCGAGTGCCACTTTTGCTGGCTCCACATCAGTCATGCAGACAGGTTTTCTGTAGCGTAATAATTTTGGAGCACCAATTATGATTTATGGGTAGGGTTTGTTTTGTTTTGTTTTGTTTTGTCTTTTTTCAGAAAAGGTCACTGGTTTAATTCTATTTGATGGCTCCAATTCTTCTTCTGGGAAAAGACTTCTTATAAGGACAGGCACCTGTGATAGCAAATCCTGGCATAGAAAGAAGATCTGTGAATGGGAGTGAGCCAATGAGTTTGTTAGAAAAGAAGCACAGCTACGGAAACAAAAATCCTGAATTAGTTCTATGTTGCCATCTGAGCAGGATGCACAAATAGTAACTGTATGAGCAAAAAGCCATTGAGATTTAGCCAGAGGAGATATTAATAAGTTGTGGTAGTCTCTAGATATTATTTCTGCTTAGTGCTTCATTATATTTGACAAGGGTTTTTAAGGTAGCACGTATCACAGCAGAGAAACCATCTGACACTGCTCCTGCCAGAATTATCGTGATACAGACCTGCATAACCATAGGATAGAATCATGGACTCATTTAGGTTGGAAAAGACCTTTAACACCATCGAGTCCAACCATTAACCTAGCACTGCCAAGTCCACCATGTCCCTAAGTGCCACATCTACAGGTCTTCTAAATACCTCCAGGGATGGTGACTCGACCACTTCCCTGGGCAGCCTGTTCCAATGCTTGGCAACCCTTTCTGTGAAGAAATTTTTCCTAATATCCAATCTAAACCTCCCCTGGTGCAACTTGAGGCCATTTCCTCTTGTTACTTGATAGAAGAGACCGACCCCCACCTCACTCCAACCCCCTTTCAGGCAGTTGTAGAGAGCGATCAGGTCTCCCCTCAGCCTCCTTTTCTCCAGGCTAAACAACCCCAGTTCCCTCAGCCGCTCCTCATAAGACTTGTCCTCCAGACCCTTCACCAGCTTCGTTGCCCTTCTCTGGACACGCTCCAGCACCTCAGTGTCTTTCCTGTAGCGAGGGCCCCAAAACTGAACACAGGACTCGAGGGGCGGCCTCACCAGTGCCGAGTACAGGGGAACAACCACCTCCCTGCTCCTGCTGGCCACGCTATTCTGATACAGGCCAGGATGCCGTTGGCCTTCTTGGCCACCTGGGCACACTGCTGGCTCACATTCAGCCAGCTGTTGACCAACACCCCCAGGTCCTTTTCCGCTGGGCAGCTTTCCAGCCACTCTTCCGCAAGCCTGTAGCGCTGCATGGGGTTGCGTGACCTGACACACCTGGGGAGTTTGGCCAGCCATTCAATTATGTTTCCTTTTTATCTCTTAAGGAAGAAGGAAAGAGGAAGAGTTATTAATATATAATGGGCTGGTACAAGTCTTCTTGATGGTCACTGTGGTAAGGACCTTCCTGGTAGTGTGCTCTCAGTTACCAGAAGAAGCCAGGTCATACAAATACCTATTGACAAAGTTTTGTTGCAATAAGGCAATGCAGAGCAGGATTAGTTTATACTTGGTTAGCAACATTGCTAGCTGCTATTTGCACAGTCCAAAGGAATATAAATAGCTACATTTGGTCTAAATGTCAGCACAGGCAGTGACAGATAGAGAAATGCACCATTACAAGTGCTAATTAATACCAGCATTTACCTCAGTTTCAAGGTTTCACTTACGACATTGGCTAAAACCAAGTCTCTTCCTGATGCTTTGCTGTCCTTTGCAGCTCCTACATTCTCACCCCTGTTGGAGAGAATCCTTTATGCAGTCATTTTTTTACTTCAGCATGGCATGACTAACCTGCCAGTGGTCAGAGAGAGCACTAATGACAAAGTAGAAATAGTTTTCCTATTACTTTCTCCGTTCTTATCACCCTTATTGTGCTGGCACTGCAATGCCTCTCAAAGCCAGGAGTGGCAGAAACTGGCTCAATGTGCGATAATCTCAGTAGTGCTGCAGGGCCACAGGATGCCATGGTTGCCAAAGCAAGAATAATCTGCCCAAAGCGAACTGATGTGAAATCACACCTGTGGGAAATGTGGTCTTGGTAGTAATGAAGGCCATGATGTTTCATTAGAAACCCAGATCAATAATTCAAAGAAATGTGAGCTAGTTCATGCACTTTAACTGTTTCCCATAACAAGAAGTTTCCTTTGCTGGAGGAACATCTGACAACATCACATCAGTGGGTCTGTGTGTGATCTCTTCCTGCCACAGCCACATCCTAATTCTGCCAAGTTACGGTAGCTGCAAAGGCTCTGCCATACAGAGTGCTTTGCCAGGTTAGTGGTGGCTGAGCCCTCTCTGCTAGGACACATAATAAACTCCCTCCACAGAGGGAAAGTTGGCCTTGCTTTCTTGAGCAGTGTTTCACGTCACTGTTTCCACACCAGGAAAGCTAGTGGGTCAGGTATTATTGGGACCAGAATATTCCACCTTTGGAACTCTTCTGATTTGTTGAGTCTCTCTTTCTTTGGGGAAGGAGCAAGTATACTCCAGTGGAATTAAGGTTTACTGGCAACAAGGATGCCTACAGGTAGGATCTTGCAGATTGCTCGGACTCCGTGGAAACCTTAGACCTTCAGGTCAGATGCCTAATCCTCCACCATCTGTGCTGAGATGACCTGCTTACTTGGCAATGATCTTGGCGAGGAACTATCCTTGTGAGAGCTGCCCATAAACTTCAGCCAATTCAGTTTTGTTTTCTTTGGAGTGCTGCCATCCAAACCACATACTCTTGTAAAATGTCTTTGAAATGAAAGAACAATGGAGTGTGGAAGATTTCCCCTCTTCTTTACCTCACACAACCCAGTTACACCTGTTTTTTCTCCAGTTTCCAGTCACCAAGGGGACTGTTTGGGTCTTTCCTGTAATCACAATGCTGAGTCCAAAGTCAAGGCTGCAAGCTGCTTCTATTCGGAAATTACCTCTGAATCCTCTCACACACAGCCAACTGCAACAAGTGTGTTTATAGGATGCAAGTTCTCATACTTACTGGCCAAAGCATGAACAGTCCCTTAGCACCAAGGGCAAGATTTCAAGTGGTCTCTCCTGGCTCCATCTCCTTTCTTCATGTTTCTCTGTGAAGGGGAAAGCAAATACGAAAGCAGGTGGGGTGGCAGATATATCAGTGCTGCATCTGCTGCTACCTCCAAGAGACCAGTCCCTGGTTTAGGCTAGTGAGGAATGTGTGTGGCAGCACTGGAGGCTGCAGAAAAGCCCTCTGAAGCTGATAGAAATCTGCATGAAACTTTGCTATGTAGTTTGGACATGGACACAGAAAAAAGAGAGACACTGAATGAACTGTGAGCTAAGTTTAAAACTCTAACTACAGTAAGGGCCCGTATCTCTGCTCTGCCATTGATTAGCTTATGTTCTTAATTTTTCTGATATGCTTTTTCATTCCTTCACTGTTTCACCTTTTGTTTAATTTCTGATATTATTGACAGAAACATTAGGGTGAACCCTGGTGCCTGTACTTTCTTCTTAGCAGTTAGAAAGACAATGGATTAGTTGCATTTGTCTTAATTTCTTATCTACAGTCCAATGTCCTTTTGCTTTTAGAAACAATGTATGTTTGCATTTGCAGTATTAGCTTTGTCCAAATGTTGGACAATGTAAAGAGGATTTATGATGTAGCTGGTCACCAGAAAATGACTTCTAACCTAGTCATCCTTGCTGAGGCCATACAAGGGAAAAAGGGAGTTGGAAGAACCACCTGTGACAATAGTCCTGTCAATTGCTGCATCATATTTTCCTTAAACTTGATACTCGCAGCAGGTGCATGCTGAGTTACCCTTCCTGACCCATGACATCCTGGAAGAGATGACCATTTCACCCCTCATGGCTTGATGTGAATCAGATGATGTCACTACCGGTTTTCTAGGCCATTAGACTATCTCAAATGCCATTAAATCCCTTGTGCCATATAGTGAGCTCCCTACTTCATCATTTACCAACCTAGCATGCTCACACAGTGAGCATAAAAGTATCTCCTTTATACCTTCTTAATGCTTTCCTCCACAGCAACAAGACACACCTATGTAGCTTTTTAATTTACTGTTCCTAAATTGCATCTTTGTCAGGGCAATTCTAAGGTCTGTGGAAGGTCCTTGACCAAGTGCACAGCTTGATATTGTTAACAGTTTGACAAGAGAGTAATTCATGTACAACAACCTTTAATGTTTGAGATTTTGCTGCTATGGTTATTATTTGGAGAGCAATTCAGGTAAGTTACTCTGGGAGCGCTAGAGCTAAGGAAGGGTCTTTTCTGATGGGTTTGTGCTGAGTGTTCTGGTGGCTGCTGTAGCACCAACCCTGTTAGAGAAAGAAATACAGAATAACACTTTCAGAAGAATAGTGTTGTAATGATATAAAATAACATCTGGAGACTGTGGGATGGTTACAGATAGAGATGGATGGATTATATCATGCAACACTTCCAACCAGTGGCAGCCTTGGGAATAGAATTTGCACCCACCAGCTCTTTGCAGAAGCATGAGAGGTATTCTGCTTTGGGGACAGTGGGAGGCTTAAGCATACAGCTCCTGTGTTCCAAGTAGGAAATCACAGAGATGTACTTGGCCATGGGTACTAAGAGGCAAGTGTAAAAACAGCTCTAAAGCATGTGTGCTGAGTCTGACAGAATGCTGGATGTTTGGTCAAATTCCTCTTTTTTCATGTGGACACAATTTGTGGGTGGTAAAAGACTAAAGTTAAAAACAAAAAAACACCACACCACACCCTCCCCCAAACCCCTGAGCAGTGAAGGTCTTATTTAGGCAGCAAATCCTGCTCTCTCACTGTGGAGAAGTATTGGAAAATGATTACCCTTTATGTACAGACTCATGGTTTAGAGATATTAAGCTCTTGAACTCTAACCAGGAGCTGAAGGAATACCATCATGGTTTTGTCTCCGTTTCATTGTCATTGAAACTGAGATGATAAAATGGTTAGCACCACCTTTACAAGCAGCGAAAGCATTAGTTAAGTTTTTCGTAACGCTTAAAAAGCTAAGGCATTTGCTCTTAATATAAGTCTACATACAGAATTAAGTTAAATAATAAAATCAAATCTTCTTAAAGAATTGTGTTAGATTTTATGATAACCCCATAACTACAATAGCAGTATCTTAGGAGTCCCACAGAACTTCCTCTAATAAAACAGTCCTCATACATGATTATTTTTTTTTTAATGCTCTGAATGGACAAAGTTTCCAAACAAAATTAGGATTAGTAAATCAATTAAAAAAACAGGTTTCTTAAAATGGAGATTCAAGAGCTGGTACTCTATGTTAAACCAGGATTCAGAAAAGATTAAAAGAATTCATTTTTGCTTCATCTTTCATAGAAAGCTGGATAGTAAAATATCCTAAAGGCCTCTGTTCTACTTATTGGATTACATTCAGTTGCGCTTTTGACAGGCACCACACTGTTGTTTGTTTATGACAGTTACTAGGAAACCTATGGACTAATAATTTGCTTTTCAGGTATAATTGTTAGCTAAGGGTTGGGTTTGCTTCAGAGTCAGTCCTGATGTAATCTGTTAGGTAACAGACTAAATTACATCTGGAAGATCTATGTCTTATTTGCAGGTAAATAAGCATCTTTCAACAGTAAGATGAACTTAAAATCAAAGATTAATTTAAAACTTAAAAACATTAAGTTTCTGGGGTGACTTTGTCACGCCTGCTCTGTTGTGTTTTTTTAAACAATGCACCAGCTCTTTGGAAATGTGAATTGTGAGCATTAAATAAACCTCATGAAGTTCCAATTGCTGCAACATGAAATTTTAGGATTTCTGGATCCGGAGAGCAGAAATAATAAACAGAATTTGAGGTTTCCTTAAGATAAATTTAGGTTAGAACTGAAGTTAAAGATGATATTTCAAAACTTATAACTGATGGAACAACCTTTTCAAACAGTGTCAAACCTGTTCTCCAATTCATGAAGTAAGTGTGGAGCAGTAGTTCTTAGGTCTACCAAGGGAACCAAGAATATAACCATGCTTTGGCTCTGAAGAGTGCTAAAAGTTAAAATAGTCTGTGTATCATTGCAAAGACCATAGCTGTGTACACAGGTAGGATGTATGCACAGTTTCTATGGCCACACTGTTGTGCCAATGCAAATATGAAGTTTGCAGAGGAAGTTATACTTGCATGTGTCTGTTTTATTTTATCTGCTATTAGCTGCCTACCTGGACAACTGAATCTCCAATTTTCTCTACTGCAGCTGATAGCCAGAGTGACAAATAAAATTTGAACTGCTTAGTTTGAAGTAGATAGTGACCACCAAACATCTGTCTGATTCAACAAGTTTCTGCCACTAGAGTTTGTGTTGTAGCTCGATAACCATTAGTGGCTTGAGCTTGATGAGGTATGTTAGCTCAGTTTATAGCCAGCCTACATTTTTGACTCCAGAAACAAGTTGTGCATTGTCCTCATGATTTCTTTGCAGCACTGCATGTGATAGTGATGCTAAAACAGTAGCAATCTGCTTGTCCCCCTTTGCATCTGGTCTGTGCAGTAACTTCAATAGCTGTTAAAAGGAAAGGCATATTTAACCATAAAAGTTTTATTTCTTTCAGTCAGCTGTAAAAGCAAGTGCTAATGTTTGTAAAATAATGTTTTGGACATTTTTGCCATTGACTGTGCAACTCTCATGAAGGTGCATCAAAGTAGCATATATCTCTATCTTGTGAGGAGTAATCTAGTTCTCTGAGCATGTCCCAAACATATTTTCCAGCTCAAAGGTGTGCAAATTCAGGGAAACGTGGATGGAGCTTTTACATGGGTTAGAGTCCAACACGGCTTGGCTTTATGAGATCATGCATAGTACTGCAGAATCCCTTTGCACCCGTGTTCACTCAATAGTATTGCTCAGTCATGAAGGGTGAGATCATTTTTTCCCTATTGCTAGATGCGGCTTTCCTGTGCATAAATATTTCAGTTTGAGATCAATGTGGAGTTAACTAATTGGAGTCAGGACCCCTGGAGCATACAGCGTACAGCTCTGACCCATTTCCCTACCTTGTGATAGACACTCTGCAATTTTGTCTTTACTTAAGGCATTAAGGCAAGATACCTATGAAATCCTAGTTATTTTATAACAAAATTTGAAACATTATGGGTCAGTTGAAGGTAAGGTCTAGTCTTCTCAGTATTTATAATGTTTCTCAAGCAGTGGTCCATAAAGCAGTAATAGCCTCCAAGACCAGAGTAAGTGGTCCCCACCTAGCCTGCAAAAACATATTGCCTTGAAAAAGAGTGGGTAAATCTGAAGCAAATCAGTGAATCTATTTTAGTAACCGAGTAAGGTTTCAGTCAGTGCTTTTGCATTTCAAGCTGCCTGAAATGTGAGTATTTTACTTTCAAATGCCTGGCCATACCATTTAAAGGAGGCTTTATCAGAAGTACGTTTGATTTATTAATCTCAAAAAGGACATCCTAAAAAGCGCAGAGGATGACAAAATCCCCTCGCAGTGGATGCAACAGTGTAAATGTGGTTCATGATATAAAGGGCTAATGGGGTCCGGCTGATTACATGACTGTTGTATGATATATAAAAACCAGGTAACCAGACATAGAGCAAACTTCCCAGCAGGAGTGATAGAAGTCACTTTCCTGTCTCTATATTTTCCTGTAGAAAGCAGCCTTGAGAGGCTTCAAGCTTCTGGCACTAGGCAGCAGAGGAGCAGATTTCTATCTCCTCCAGTCTCTTGGAGAGCTTTTTACCAAAATAGCAGAAATCTGTATTTTTGGAAAAAAAACAAAAAAACAAAAAAAACCACGGTTCCTGTAGCATCTACTCTGGAGGTTACCCTCCAGACACACCATCATGTCTTTGGCTGGTCAATGGCATGCTGGACAAGTACATTTCCAGGGGAAAACCTGGGATTAATGCTACTGATTGTATGTGTAAAGTGGCAGGTAGCTCCTGAGGTAGAAGGGTCTCCAAGCATAAGATATTTTTCTTCTTTCTACCCACCACCAATTTCATCCTTACCCTAACGTATGTACAGGGAGATATTGGACAAATGCATGTGCCGGTATTGATGCCAATAGTTGCCTACACTTTTACTAGCCTCAGGTTGTGTGCTGCTTATGACTGGCCATACTCCAGTTTCTCTAGACGTTACTCCCTAGTGTCCTTCTGTTGATGTGTTTTTGCTTGATGTAGCTGTGTGGTTACAGACTCTTATGAAGCATGGACCAGGAAAGGAATAATAGGCATTAGTCCTTTTCTACTTGGACAAACTGCTCAAAGCTCTGGAAGAGCTATCCTGAAAACTTAGTTCATAAGAATATTAAAGAGAACATCTTCTTGAGAATATGGGACAACTCATGCATGAAAAAAGTTGAGGAATTTAATGCAATTTTATTTTAAAATCTAATTAGTTATTTGTCCAAAAGTGAATTGGTTACATTCATATTTCTGTGAAATAAATCAGGCATCTTCAAGATACATGTCTCCAAGTTACCTAGAAGCATTGAACTAGTATTAGAAATGAAAAGTCCAAAATATTGTGTAAATATTTTATTCTAATTTACTTCCATGTTTGCAGACTTCTGACATCATCCTGTTGCCCGTTTTCACAATGTATTAAAGAAAGGAAGCCTGATCACCAATTTTGTTTATTTCATAAGAGAAAGTAAAACAGAAATGTAACATAGCCTTGGGAAATATAAACCCCTTTTATTGAGTATTGTTAGTTATGATTAGAAGAGGAAACATTTTTTGTTTGCCTTCTGGGGCATTTAAAATCTTTTTATTCAAATTCGTAGGTATACAAATAATGGAAGCAACCAAAATGAAGTTTAAAACGAGCTGAAAAAAAATAGTTCAAGGGATGTTCAGGACTTTTAAGCTTATCAACAAGGCACAATATTGAAGTATGGAGAAATGACCTTCAGAGATGCCACAGGAGGGGTTTTTTTATGTAGTCGGAGGCATAAAGAGGAATATACAAGGAAAACCATTTTTTCTTTCATGTGTGCTTTGTTGAGCTGTTGGTAAACACTATAACTTTCCACCTTTCTTCTTTTTTAGCCACATAATCAATGAGCTGATAGAAACAGAACGGGTTTATGTAGAAGAACTTCAAAGTATAATAGAGGTAAGAAATTCTTCTGTAGTGACTTCTGGTGCTTAACCTCTAAGTCATCACTGCAGGTGCACATCCTTCATGGGCTGAGCACTCTCACCTCCCACTTAGTGTTTAGAATACACAGGCTCTGTTAGCAAGATAGCTCAGCCTTGGAGATGGAAAACGAGAAGGGTGTTTTGAACATCTTTCCTCAGGGCTTAAAGGAAGAGGCACATTTTCTGATCCCAGCCCACAGAATGATAAATGTTGCATGGTTCTCAAAGTTAGGGACAGAGGAATAGAATAATGTGCCTTTTCAAAATATCATCAATAGGCTTCAGAAACAGCACCCTTGATTTCCATGGGAACAGACACTAAATTTCTGTGAATGTAAGTTTGGAAAATGATTGAGAAAAAAGAAGGCCCTCTTCCTCCTCTTGTTTATAGTCCCATGCAGTGTCTGAACACAGAAAAGAGCTGCTTACACCACAAATATAACTCTTGAGCTTTTGAAACTCATAGGATACCAGCATACTCTGTGTGTGCGGAGTCTGGGGTCTCGAGTCTGTGGGAGGATGGAGGCTGAGTAGGGCTCAATCATGCTTGTATTTGGGTGGGACTTGAAGGACTGGGTAGTTTCTTTTTGCAACCATGTGATTGCTTCTTTATTGGATTTGATCTGTGGGAGCTGACAGCTCTGAGAATTGATATATTACTTTTGCATTTAAATTCTGCACTCAGAATGTTCTTCTCCCAAGGTTTTTATTGAAGAAACACAATCCAGTTTCTACAAGAAACAACCGAATAATCAAGCCAAATACCACAGTCCAACAAATAAATCCAAAATTACCCTTTTGCAGTGAAGCAGTGTAGCAGAAAGATATGTGTCTATCAAACTTAGCAGTTTCCATCCCTACACGACCAAAATGGCTTTTGAATCCTAGGGACATCATTTCATCTTTTTTGTTAATCCAGTAATATGTGCATTTGTGGTTAAAAATGTGTTTGCACAGCTATCAGGGGTAAAAGCTCTGGGGAAAATTAGAAGCATCAGAAATTCATGGGAGCAACAATGAAGCCGGCATAGGAGAAGCCTTTATAAGCTCTGTTGAGAACAAAAAGCGCATAGACTTTGGGGCTTTTCAGTGTCTCAGACACAGTACTTCTTCCCTGGTAAAAACAGGCTGGTTTTATTTTCCACTCTTCTCTGCAGGGATATGCTTCAGAAATGGACAATCCCAATTTAGTACATCTGATTCCATCTGCACTCCAGAACAAGAAGGAAATTCTTTTTGGGAACCTCCCAGAAATCTACGAATTCCACAACAGGCACGTGGTAACTGGCGATTGTCCTGCGCCCTCGGGTGCTACTGTCATTTCTACTCTTTTTATGTGGGGTGTTTTGTCATGCTCACACATATGCAGGCAGGAAAAATCATCCTCACTTTGCCTCTGTGTGTTCTATAAAACCCATGTGTGGAGAAGACTTCTGAGATCATCTATTTAATCTTTTTTTGTGAAAGATTATACCCTTTTGTGCATTTACTTGAGATTTCCCCTGGCATTATCCATTTTGAATGTCCCTAATGGCGAGTATTTTACCACCTCTCTTGGTACACTGGTAGATGTCACAGGACTAAATCCCGATATTCTCTCTCTGGCAAAACTCCTCTGTGAGGAAGTTTTCTTAGTGTTCAGCTTATTTGTCCTATATTTCTGTTATCACATCAGAAGACATGATATATTTGATAGCACTTTTCTTAAGGAGTTTCATCCTTCACATGATCATAAAACTTTCTTTTGGATAATAATGGCCCGTAAGATGTAACAAACAGTTGAACAAAATAAATAAAGAAGTCCCTCTTTTGCAAGTTTAAATATTATGCCAGAGTAGTTGATACACAGTAGAAAAATTCTTTTCAGTTTATGTATTATTTTGAAAGAACGTGTCTTCCATTTGGAGAATGACATTCCCCTCCCTTTGCAAGCCTGGTCTTTCTTTCTCTAAAGGCTTAGTGCATTGTCTGCCACTGCAGAAGCCTTTGGACTATATCCCATATTTTCACTGCTTGCTGATCAAGCAACTGCATGTGACAGACCTTTTCTGTCTTTTCTAGCTGTTCTGAAAAATCCTCATAACCAAATGGAAAGCAGGTGTTTGGGCTTCATATTGGAAACAAATCTCAACAGCCAGAGGAACCAGATGTATCAGATGCTTGTGAGCAGATGAAAACATAATATTGGTGATTCAGGCAATCATCTGTGAACCACATCCCATTTTTCTAAAATATATATGTAATGTTTCTCTTTGTGTGTCAGAATTGTTACCTTCCCCATGGAATCCTCTTACTACAAAAATGTAGGCTTTCAGCTGGATTTACACAGAAACTAGCACACAGAGTGAGTAGGATGTTACATTACTGTTTGCTTTCCTTTCTCCCCCTCAGGATTTTCCTTAAGGAGATAGAAAATTGCATTGAAAACCCTGAGCTTCTTGCCCGATGCTTTTTGAAAAGAGTAAGTGAATCCTTTTGCAGGTTTGTATGAGTATCTATGGTCTTATTCTGTAGTACTTACAGATTTACTCCTATCCTTTCACTCTGATTGCTTTTGTGAATGATGGAAACTCACATAAGCAGATATTCCCAAATTAAGCCACAATTAACAAGTGTGTATTCTGAAATCTGAAGCTTTACATGGTTTACTGACAGGAAGAGATCTGTTACCGGTGTTTTACCAATGTATTTTAAGCCCTGGCTAAAAAAACTAACAAACCAAAAAACACAACAACAGTCATCCAAATGTTTAACATGCTTTTCATATCAGACAAATCTATACCAGCAGTCTGATGTATGCCAGACACAACCCTACTGTAAGTAAGCAGAGAACGGTCTCACAGCAGATTGTGCTGAGAGCAGACAGTACATCCTGTTCCTGGTTGATCCTCTCTCTCTTTTCTCTGCATCATTCAGGAGACTTACTCCCCTAGAACTGGTCCAGGAGAGTCTATCACCTTCCTTTCGTGATGAAACCCCACCAACTCCATAACTCCATGAGGTCAATTCCTTTACTTGTTCACATAAGTCAACAACCAAGTGGGATTCTGCCCACTTGTATGAAGTGGTGAGGGTTAGCTATTTGTTTAAAAGTGGAGTGAGCTCAGTTTATGAGAAGGCCCAAAGCCAAAAGGCAGTGGTGGTTCTGGTCAGATGCAGGTGTTTTCACTTGCTGTGACTTTCAGTGCCTAAGTTCTGCAACTCTCTCCAAGAGCTCCCAGTCATTCCCCCCTGCCTCCTCCAGTTATCGTGACTTAGTTCTATTTCCTGTAACATAAGAAAAGGTGCTTGTTTATATAGCACTCATTCAGAGGCCCCACTAATAAGAAAAAAACTGTTTCAGTGAGTTCCTACCATTTTCACAGTCTGACAAAACTGCTTGAATAAGACTGTGTTTCGCTTGGGAAACGGAAAAGCCATGAGAAACGGGAATATGTGTCCTCTTCACTGTAGTCAAAGGTACCTCCTGCTTCTACTGTATACTGCATCTAGCATTTTCTGCTTTTCCAGGGTACATGCTGAATCTTTTTTTAACAAGGTGCTGTATGAAATACAGACAGATTTGGATGAAACATACATACCCCAATTGTCAGAGGTGTTGAGCACTGCCACATCTTTAAGATTTCAATGGGAATTATGAACATATGATACTTCCAAAGGGTATGCCCCCAATTTACAAACAGGTCAGGCTGAAGAGCATCATACGAGTGTAAATGAGAATGTAAGTCCACTGAATTATCTTCTGTTTAACAGCGAAGCATTTAGAGCTTGAGTAAATAACACTACTAAGAAATACGTTGTTATCCTAAGCTTCAGATGCTGAGCAGGAAAATATTGTGGTGAAATCATTATGCAAAATAGGATAAACAGTCTTTGAAGAATGCAGACCTTTGAAATCCAAGAAGCATAAAATGGTCTATATGTTGCAAACATCCCTGGATTTGAAGCTAAAGAGAAATTTTTGATGCCGAATTGATCCTGTAATTCTGCAGAAAGTTCAGATTCCTTGTTTAAATGTTGTAGCTTATGTCTCTCTCTGTAAAACAGCTGTTGAGCCCAATTCTCCTTACTATTCTACCAATATGAAATCAGCAGCAATAAAGCTATGATTCAGGTGTGAAGTGAAAGAACAACAGTCCCTCTGTCACCTTTGCTTATCAGTTTCTATGGCCTAACCAAAAAACACTAAATCTATTGAATAAGAGGTTACATCATGCATTTGCTTTCTCTATATTTCAAATTTCGCGCTAAGAAAGGAAAAGCCTCTCTCTTGAGATGTCTCTGCTCACACAGTAGCACCTTTGATTCAAGAACTTGCCCTTATGTTCTGTTTTTAGAAGAAGCCACATAAAGTCCAGAAATTTGTTGTTTCTGTTGGACTGCCTTTAGGAGGCACAAACAAAAGCCTGGTTGTGTGTTTGTGTTCCCCATGATTTGGCAGCTTTTTGCGTCTTCCTGCTGAGCAGAGGCTTCTGGCTTGCCCTGTGACTTATGACCATGCTTGCTTTGGCACAGGGGAAACTGAAACGGCTGCAGTTCAAGGTGATGCCAAGTTCTGGGGGGAAACTCGCATTGTTGCAGATTCACTTCCCATTTCTCCTTCTTTGTATGGCTGTAACCATCCTGCCACAACATTGTGGTGGGCCTGTGATTAGAAACAGACTGATCTTTAGATTCAGACTTGAAGAATATTACCCTGTCTTATCACACTGGGACTTTTCAGTCCTGATTCCAGAGCTGCTTGAAAGTGTCCTGAGAGCTGCAGTGGGACACCCTCATGCCTGAATCCCTCCATCCCCTGCCACTCATTCCCCTGCCATGTCCCCACACACTCTCCCACCTCCACCAGTGCCACCTGGTCAGCTGTCACCATGGATGTGAACTCTTCTTCTCAGGTGATGGCAGAAACAGCCTGCGGAGTCCCAGCCTATTTCTCCTCTCTGGCTTCTCTCCTGGAACACAGTAGCAGAATCAGGTGGAAGATGAGCCATAAATGCCCCTCTTGTCCTCCCTCCCTCTTTGCCTGACCTTGTTAGGGCATGATCTTCATATGAACTAAATTACAAGTAAGCCAGCTCAACTTTGCCCACATGGCAGCTATTATACTGTCACCAAGATGCTTGACCTTGCTTAAAGCTCTGTGTGGCAAGGACACAGATGCTGGAAGAGGGGATGTGTGCTGAATGCCTTGCAGGATGGGTCTTCTAGTGCTTTATCAGCAATAAGAGGGACACTCTGGGCTGATCTGCTAAACACAAGGCTGGGAAGAAGGGAAGCTTACCAAACCAAGGTAAGAATGCTCAGGAAGAAACAAAAGGTGTGTCAGACTGCTTACCGACATGTGCCAGGTGAGGTGCCTGGCAGGACTGACTCACTCACTGTGAATTACTACTGTTTTCTTAGTCATACTGCTAACTTTGGAAAAAGAGAATAATTTAATAGGAGTCAGCAGTTGGAGCATTTGGTCATTCAGGGAGAAAGAAACATTTAGAAAAGGAACCTACCATGAAAGGACTGTAGCACCTGACCAGAAACCTGTGAGTTGGATTCAAATGGCTAAATTCTAATCTGAAGCAAAATTTATTCATATATCAGCAGTCAACAAAGATAATTGGAACTGTGCATATACGCCTGTGGTGGGTTGACCCTGGGTGGATGCCAGGTGCCCACCAAAGCCACTCTATCACTCCCCCTCCTCAACTGGACAGGGGAGAGAAAATACAATGAAAGGCTCGTGGGTTGAGATAAGGACAGGGAGATGACTCAGCGATTACTGTCACACGCAAAACAAACTCGTCTTGGCAAAATTAGTTTAATTTATTACCAGTCAAATCAGAGTAGGATAATGAGAAATAAAATATAAATCTTAAAACACCTTACCCCTGCCCTTCCCTTTTTCCTGGGCACAACTTCACTTCAGATTTTCACCACCTCCTCCCTGCCAGCAGCGCAGGGGGGTGGGGAATGGGGGCTGCGGCCAGTTCATCGCATCTCATGTCTGCTGCTCCTTCCTCCTCAGGGGCAGGACTCCTCACACTCTTCCCCTGCTCCAGTGTGGGCTCCCTCCCACAGGAGACAGTCCTTCACAAACTGCTCCAGCGTGGGTCCTTCCCACAGGCTGCCGTCCTTCAGGCACAGACTGCTCCAGCGTGGGTCCCCCATGGGGTCACAAGTCCTGCCAGAAAACTGCTCCAGCATGGGCTCCTCTCTCCATGGGTCCACAGGTCCTGCCAGGAGCCTGCTCCAGTGTGGGCTTCCCACAGGGTCACAGCCTCCTCCAGGCATCCCCCTGCTCCAGCGTGGGTTCCTCCACAGACTGCAGGTGGATATCTGCTCCACTGTGGGCCTCCACGGGCTGCAGGGGGACAGCCTGCCTCACCAGGGTCTTCACCAGGTGTTGCAGGGGAATCTCTGCTCTGGTGCCCGGAACACCTCCTCCCCCTCCTTCTTCACTGACCTTGGTGTCTGCAGGGTTGTTTCTCTCACATGTTCTCACTCCTCTCTCACAGCTGCGGTTTTCTGTTGTGCAGTTTTTCCCCCCCTTCTTAAATCTCTTATCACAGAGGCACTGCCGCCGTCGCTGATGGGCTTGGCCTAGGCCGGCGGCAGGTCCGTCTTGGAGCCAGCTGGCATTGCCTCTATCGGACATGGGGGAAGCATCTAGCAGCTTCTCCCAGAAGCCACCCCCTCTAGCCCCTCTGCTACCAAAACCTTGCGACGCAAACCCAATACAGCCATGTGCATGAAAGCTTACAAATATCTTGGCATGCAAATCACCATGGAAAGGAAAAGCATTACAGGAGAGACGAGCACGGTGTAAAAGTACCAGCAAGAAGTCAGAACCTCTGCATATGAAGAGAGAGATGTGTGGAACATTTCAGACTGGGATTTGAGTAATTAGGCAATTAATTATTTCTTGGCATTTTAGAGTCTGATCCTAGTAATTTCACCAGAAATTTCCTATTCCTTACCTTATCAAGAAACTTAAAGCTGTATTTGAAGGTATAAGTATCTGCCTAAGCAGGTGTCACTGATTTAGGCAGCAGTAGATTGCATTGGCATAGGGTGGTTCCACTATGACAAATTACCAGTAAATTGTTGATTATTGTACCTTCTCTTTAAATTTAAATTGGTACTTTTCTCTTCCCCCTGATAGTGCTCTTGACTGTTGCTGTCTCTGTTCTTGCCCAGTTCAATTAGTTTTCTGTGGGCCAGGAACAAATTGTAATGCTTGATTACACTGTTATTAGTTCTAGTTTTGTGGGTTTTACCCCCTGCTAACTTCCATCCAAGGCAACATGTACAAACAATTCTATTTGTGTGAAGAAAACACTGCACTTACTTTTGAAACAGCACCATTAATACTCTATTGAGTGGTAACAGAGCTTTTTGTATTGTATAATCCTTAATGCAGAAAGGTGTTACATGGCATAGCTCTGCTTTCATACCTGATTCATCAGGGTGACAGCAGTATAGGTCTATAGAGGAAGATAGCAGCAAGACTGGTTTCTTCTAGTAACTCCGTACAAAAGAAAATGCTTTCCTTGCACCAAGAGTGTATAGGAACTGCCTAGTGGGCTGACGGCCCAGTGGCAAGAGCCAGGAATTCCTGAGATTTATTTTTGGCGCTGTCTTTGGTTCACTAAGGTCACATCCACCAGCATAGGTGCAGACAAAGATGGGAAGCTCCCAGCCGGTCAGACACAGCCAGCCCTGCTCAGGTACGTGTATGGCACTGCTCCATGGTCGCGTGGCTGCAGGGCTTCTGTGCTGACCAGGTGCGCAGTTAGTGAGCCGAGAACCTGGCAGAGGAACGCCTGTCTATCTGTATCCACCCATACAGCCTAGGGAGCTTGAAATACACCTCTCCGGGCTTTTATAGAGATTGCCTTTGTTTTCACTGAAGCCAGTGAGACTTTTGCCATGGACTTCAGTGAGAGCACCTGGAGTGTAGTCAAAGGTAAATAGAGGTCAAGTGAATCCACCCACTTCTAATTTGGATAGGACAGAGTTGAAATACTTCCCCCACCTGGCCTGGGATTTCAACAAGACAAACTTGCTGCTTTTTAATTCATCATTGTACTGTTGAGAGCCAAGACTATTTTCAAAGTGTTCTAGACATGTAAACCTTAGCTAAGTGGTGAGCATTGTTAGTAATTACCAGTCTATACCAGTATTGCTATCAAAATTTACATTTCTAATTTTTTTGGTTTTAAACTATCTATTCCCCTTCCCTGGAAAATAACAGTTTTGCAATTAGGTTATGCATCTCCCAGTCTGAAATCTCCTTGCTTTGTGCAAAAAGTGAGGGCGGGGGGGGGGGGGGGATAATCTCACTTTCAGGTGCATTTAACTTTCCAGGAGTAAAAAGCAAGTTTGGTAGCTTCAGTATATTTTTACATACAAGAGTCATGCCGATGTATTAATAACTTCACGTGTTAAGATGGAAGGTAAGAAAAAGTGTGACTCAAGGCAGATGCTCTGTGAATTCTTTTTTTCTTACCTTAAACTCTCCTTTTCTTGCAGAAAGAGGACCTCCAAATATATGAAAAATACTGTCAGAACAAGCCAAGGTCTGAAGCTCTCTGGAGACAGTGTGGAGACAGCATCTTTTTTCAGGTGGAATTTCATTGCAGACTAGCAGTGCAAGACCATGAAAGCTTGTTTTCCTTCTGTATCTCTTCTTTCTTTAGAAAATTTAGAGAAATATACAGACTTTTCTGCATGCTTCTTATACTGATGGCAGGTGTTCAGTATGTCAAGGAGCTTTCTACAAAAGACTAGGTAGGTAGAGTAACAGGTAGATTTCCTGGACAGGAGCCTGACTCTTCAGGCTATGCCCAAGTGCTGGCTTCTTTGCAAACCCCAGATGATTGCAATCTCATAAGCAGGGCATGCCAGATTTCGACACTAAGTTGAACCTAAACATTAGGTCTTGTTTAGATATATTTTCACTGTGGCAAAAGTAACCCGGAAACTCCTATGCAGATGGAACAAATTTCTCTCTCAATTAATTCACAGGCGTATAATCTTCAGGTTACCAGATGATAATGAACTTGGTGTCTTGCCTGTGTTTCAAGAAACAATTGTATTTTTCTTCCCTGTTGTCTCTTACAGGAATGTCAGCGTAAATTGGATCATAAGCTCTCGCTAGATGCTTATCTCTTAAAGCCAGTCCAGAGAATCACCAAGTACCAGTTGCTGTTAAAGGTAAGGTCTCCATGACAATGCAAAGAATTCCAATGCATAGCTTGTTTTACTCACAGAATTGATTATCAGCATTGTTTTCTGAAGGACTACCTGGAAATAAATTCTCTCTCACTTCTTCAACAAATACTTTGTAATGCTAAGTTGTAAAAAGGTAACAGTCAAAGGACTTCTATTTCAGAATATCTTCTATAACTTATATATTAAGCAATAGCAGTATATTAGTTTATATATGCTGCTATATATATAAAGTAAGATATTTTGCATAGTAAATTTTTTATTGTCTCTTTTTAAAATTATTTTAAAACAGAAATTGAATTTGGCTTTATTGGATCAGTATATGGTATTATAGTTTGAAAACAGGAACTGATGCTTTAAATACTGTCTCTGACATCTGTGCCTGTTTAGTAAAACTCTTAGCTCTCTCAACCTCATATTTTCCCATGGTTGTGACTCAAACTTTTCAGAAGGAGCCACTCCCTTTCAGTGCTTCCGTTTTAAAGACCCAGCTAGGAACGAATTCTCTGTAACTTTTCAATAGAATGAATAGGTGAAATTCCCTCTTGATTTAGTTGGAACTGTAAGTGGTCCATGCTTGAAATTCTGGTCTGAACTGGGCAACAGGAAATATGTGCTTTTAAACCAATGACACTTTTTGAAGATCGTTGTTTAAACTTCTGTCTTAATTTCCCCAGTTCTTCAAAATAATGTTTACTGACTTCCTCATGGGAAGGTCATGAAGGTGAATTACATGTTGTTCTCAAGCCTCTGCTTGCAGTATTGTGTACTGTCATGAAATTTAGTGTGAAATTTGCAATGAAGATTTTAGGCTGCAGTTTTATTTGCTAATAGCTACCATGGCACTGGTCAAGTTGTGCCAGTTTAAGCCATGTGAGGATCTGGCTGGCCATGCACTTGTGCAGTATTTCTGTGACCTGTTTCTTGACTTTATGCAAAACTATAGAATCCAAATATTGAAGGGTGATATTAACAAGAGTGCAACTTCACTGATTCCAGTGGATCTACATCAGTGTAATCCAGAAGTAAATTTGGCTCTATTTCTTGAAACTATTCTGTCACGAGGGAGAAAACGTCAAGGTACTCAGAAGAGCAAGAGTAAACCAGATTCTACTTTTAATTTGAAATATGACTATAAATAAAACAAAGATTAGATCGAGGAGTAAAATTCTCAGGCAAACCAGGTTGCAGCCATTGGGGCTGAAGCTGGTCAGACCAGTTTTGTACTTAGCAACAACACATTGGCACAGACATTTACTTTGTCAGGGATTATGAGATCTGTGAAGATGGTGCACTCTTTCCCTGGCAGCAGGAGCATTTAAAAGTGTAGGAAAATGGCAGTCAGTAAAAAATTGGTAACAAACAAGTGCCTAAGCAGCTGTGTGCCTTGAGTGATGGGCAGACTAGTTTTAAATCCTGGGTCACAATTATTGCAACTCTCTGGTTTCAGTCAGTTTAGCTAATATTATAAAGCAGCATGCCCACTATACAGGGAGCAGGGATCCATCCTCATCCTAGAAGTTGTGCAACAGGTACTATAGGAATGCATCCTGCTTTTAGCTTCTAAGCCCTGGTCACCCAAGCACTTGAGGAGAGACTGCTGCTCTTTGGGGTTTGCAAGAGCTACCTTTTTGCAGCCCTGTTTTACAGGAACACAAGTGCCTCAGCTTTTGGATTAAATGATTTCCAAACTCAAAATGTGGCTGAAAATTGTATACCTGAATGAAAATCATGTCAATGGCCACACCTGCTGAAGGGGTCTAATTCTTACTATAATAAAGATTACTAAAGTTAGTAGTCTTGATTCATTCCTAGGTGTATTTCTGGAGCATAGTTTCTGCTGACATTGTAGTCAGCATAAGGAAACAGAGCTAAACTCACTTACTGTACAGTTCTTAGTGAGGTGCTATTATTACAAGATTTTATTTCTTAGTTTCTTCACAGCTTGCATTTCTGAAGTGAAAATTGCATCCAGCCAAACACTTCTTTCATTCCTCTGGTAGATATATAGGGCAGGGACAAGTCAATAATGATGAGTAAAATACTTATTTGGTTATGAATTCTGTCACTGGAACTATTGTCTTATGAACAACCAATAAACTTATTCTTTCAGCTGAATAATGGATGTGGATTCCGAGCATCAAAATCACAGGTCACTATATGTGATCAGTTACCTTACTACTTTTGGGTAGAGCCATCTTACCTTTTCTGTTTAATGGTAGGAGAATCCTGTTTGGCTTAGGTTTCCAATTCTATGGTGTAGTCTTGGCATCTTCCAGCTGCCTTGAGATTCATGTCTTCTCAAGACTGTACCAACCATATGTGTGTTTGTATCTGTTAACCTTTTCTTCCCTAGATTTTTTTAGCAAAGATACAGAGTCTGATTCTGATCTCAGGGGGATACTCATTGGCAGTAACTGTTTTCTATACAATACAGTGGGGAAAAAACAATCTGTGCATCTGAATCGGGTTCAGGGCTCCTCTGTAGGCAGAAGAGCAAGAGGCAAGGCAGTTAATTTCATTTAAAATGAAGATTTTGGTGTCTTTCAGGATTTGCATAGGTTATAACTGGTAACAAGGTTGGTTACAAGAAGAGAATTAAGTCCTGAGCTATGACTAAAACTTTTCAAGCAAAAGACACATATAGAAATAAGAAAAGTAATTCTTATAAGGAACTGTACTGGGCTATGTAAGTAGTTGTCCCTAAATCTTTGGAGCTCTAAATAGGATTTCTGCATGTGAAATAACTACAGAAATTGAGACCTCAAAAGGTTTTGTTTCTTTCTTTGCTATGGGCACATGCTTCTTAACTTGTCCAGAACCTTGTCTCTTGTTCATTTTGCAAGGGTTGGAGGATGGAATAATTTCCCTTATTTCAAGCAGAATATAATGTTTGATGAATTTTTCCGAGAGGTCAGCATTGTTCATCAAAATTACTATCTCTCAAAAAAAGTTTTCAAGTTTGCAGATCTGTAGATTGTAGTGCAGAGGCAGAGAATAAGAGGTGGGGAAGATTTATAGTAATATCTGGTGTATTCCCCCCCCCCCCCCGCCAAAAAAAAAAAAAAAAATTAACAGCTGAAAAAGCTGTTATAGATTAAAGAAGTCTCATTTAATTTAAGGAAGAGAGATTTGCGAGATGATATGACATCTATATAGGAAGTGACTTCTTCCCATGCAGAAATTCTTTATCTGACAAGAGCTTGCTAAGACCTGATGAGTGGAAAGTCAAACCTGCCAAATTCAGACTAGAAATTAATTTATATTTTTAACAGTGGTAATAAGTACCTTGTGGAACAAACTCCAAAAGGAAATGGTGAATTCTCTAACACCTAAAATCATTGTATTAAGTTTGAGTTTCTTCTCTAGAAGATATGGAGTAAAAAAACCCCTGGATGTAATTCTGTGACATGCAGAAAGTTCATTGTAAATATGTCAGAATGGTCCTGTCTCATCTTAAATGAACCCATAAAACTTGAAAATACCCAAAGGGTAAAAATGTATGTACTCAATTACAATCCTGGTGAATGTCCTGTTTGGTTTTGTTTGTTTGTTTGTTTTTTCCTGTAGTTCTGCTGCTTTGTCTGTGCAGCACAAATTTCAGGGAGGATTGTCTTATGGTGCCTTCTGGTATAAGAAGTTTTCAAGTAGTTTTTGCACCTTTTTTTAATCAGGAAATGCTGAAGTGCAGCAAGAATTCAGAGGGTACGGCTGAATTGGAAGAAGCTCTGGCCACAGTGCTTGATATCATCAAATCAGTAAATGACTCAATGCACCAGATAGCAATCACAGGATATGAGGTATTATTTGCTGTTGCTTTTACTCTGGTCTTGACCCATCCAGTGTTCCTCTCATCATTGATCATGCTGTGCAGGAGCTTGTGCCACATTCTTGAAGGATGCCACTCTGTGGCATGTTGTGGTAACTGAAAATACATGTCAACATACCTGTCATGTGAAGTTGGGGATGTGAATGTGGGGAAGAAGTGTGATGAATGCAGTCCTTCTGAGTCATCACACCCAAAACTCATTTGTAGATGAAAGGTAGCAAGTGTGACAGACATAACTTAAGAAATTTGCTGAAACTTTGTGATCACAGTGCAACTCAAGTGTTTCCAAATCTCTTGCATTTAGGGAGGAAAATCTGGCTTTCATTTAAAGTGGGTAACAGAATCCATCCCAGTGACTGGCAAATTCATGATCTGAAACATGAAATAATAACTGATGTACAAATCAAAGGTCACAAATGTATATACCTCTCCGCTGAAGCACCACTGAAGTCATATGACTTTCAAGAACTACTGTTGCCTACATAAGATGGGCCCTTAAGTGAGAAGTGGAAGTGATTGACACATAAAGGAGAAGCATGCCTGTCGAAATGAGGCCTGAGAGTGATGTGGTAAAAAATAGCTGCAGGGTAAAAATGTCAAGAAAAAACAATGGACTGAGAAGCTGGGTTCAAAGAATTATTAAATCAGAGTAACAGGGTTTAGTCTGGATACCAGAAAACCAGTATTTTGTGCAGAATGTGACTTCCCAAGAAAGTGCTGGGGTCTATACTGACTGTGTCTGGGTGGGAAGAGTTATTCTGCATTTTGCAGGATGGAGTGGCTTCAGGAGTTTTAATTTTTATAGTTCTCTTTTGTGCAAGTGCATCTGCATCTGGTAGCTGAGGAAACCATGCCCTCTGTCAGCATTATTTTATAAAGAAATTTAACTGCTTGCTCAGCTATATGTCATAGATCCACTGCTGTACACAGTTGGAGATGTTCCTGTGGATTGTGCATTATATTTGAAATGAGAATATGAATTCTTATCCTGCAGTAGCTGTATGGGGTTGAATGTGAAGCAGTGGCCACCTTGTTATATTAGTAAACACATAGACTAGCTGTAGTGCCTGTGGATCAGAGAAACACCACAGGTCCTAAGCATAACTTAGGTCTGCCAAACCTGACAAACTTAAGTAAAGCATATACTTTATCTCAGCCTTCTGCACAGCTATGAGCTACACCCGTTATGAATTGATCAGTGGGGTCTTGTGCTGTAGGTCTTTGCACCAAGAGTTGGGTTTAAATTAAGAATATAGCATGAAGTTTTCCTGCTTAGAGGATTAGCAGTATCTTTTTGATATGATTTCCATCTAACTTTCAGTTTTTCCAAGTTTTCTCAAGGTAGGAGAGTCCTACTATATTCAGATTTGTTGGCTGAACAGGAATAGTTAATTAGATTTTTAATTCAAAACCAAACCTGATTCACTTTAGTAGTCAGTTTTCCTTTTGGTTTTTCTACTCTTGGGAAACTCTTTTGTTTTATTTAAAGCCAGCGGCAAAGCTTGTGTTCACTTTTCCATGACAGTAGACAAACTTTCCCTTCTAGCACTTTTGTTTTGTGAAAAGTTTTTCCTGGAGCAGTATAAATGAACACTGAGACACATCTCTGCTGCTTTCAGGTTTGTCCAGACTTTTACGGACTTTTTAGGGACAGGTGTCTTTGTCCTGGTGCCACTGTTCTCAGCACTCAGGGTGGTTTTGCTTGATGTGACTTTTTGAATCACTGGTTGCAGTGACAGCCTGCTGGCTCCTCCTGGGGTTTCTAGCAACTGCTGCACAAACCAGTAACTTGCACATTGCTGAACGTGTTACCTTGTTCAACAGTTTATCTTTTGAAACAATCAAGTCTTCATTTGTATTTACAGAAAAGACAAACCTGTGTGGTTTTTTTGATTCAAGTCCATTTGGTTTCCGTAGTGAGTCTTTTACAGCCTTCTGGGTGTCAGGACAAATAGCTTGTGAAGGATTCTCTAAACGATTCTGGTTATGACTAATTCTGAGTGTCTCAGAGATTCATTTCAGAAAGACTCTTTAAAGGCTGGATATTATTATTGCAGACTTGGACCAGTCAACAGGGGGATGGGAAGTTCATGGATACAGCATGTCTTTTACTTCCCCAGTTTCCACTGTTTCTGATTCATTCCCAAAGAGAAAGGTAGCTTTCCTCCTGTGTTTCCCAGTTTAAATGTATTTAGTTACAGCAATTTTACAAAAATTTGTTTTTAAACAGTTCTGTAAGGGATGGGTAGAAAAGCTTCTCCAAGAAAGGTAACATATCCTGAGCAGAGGGGATCTGCTCAGATTCCTATTCATATAATTGTTGAGGTTATCCTCTTGCCTATCCCTTACTTTCAAATTTCAGAATAGTTTTGTACTCAGGAGTTCAACAGAGCATTCCTGTTCCTTTGCAACTTCTACTTTTGAATTTACCAGTCTTCCATGAAATGCCAGATAGTAGCTCCAAGGGGTAGATTTTTGCCTTGGTTTGCTAGTTGAACTGAAAGACATGACAAAGCAGAACATGGCTGCTGTGTAGCCGGATGCTGACAGCATTCCTGAGATGGTTTGTAACATGATTATCAAATGGGGTGAAAGTGTGAAAGAGGATGAACCTAATAATTTCTTCTCCCTGTTCCACCTGTCCCAGGTGCTCAGCTGTGATGCCAAATAAACACCTCCCATAGCTCATGAAACTGTGCCCCATCTTGTGGAGTCTTTCCCATACAGGCATGATAGAAATACTTGCCTAGAACACCTTTCAGAGAAGGATATTATGCCAGCAGAAAAACAGGTTTTGTGGCAGCTGATGAATGCTCCTAATTGCATAGGATATTCTGGTTCTTGGACCTGTGCACATGCAGACTTGAGGAGCTGAACTCTTGTGTAAGAAATTGCTAACATGTAAGTTTGGGGTTGGTTTTAGGTTTTTTATTATTTTTGGGCAAAGCCAGAAATAAAGTAGAGTAAAGCTTGGAGAGCAGAAGTTTTAGAGATGTTCCCTACTATCATCCTAACATTTGTATACAATCTGTCCTGGGTGGTTTGTCCATGAGTTATGCAGCACTTAAGCCATTCATATGTATCTCTCATCTTCCATAAACATGAGATACAGTGTATTGTTCTAACAGGGAATAATTATATTTGAGATAGTGATCAAATCCTCCATTTTAAATAAACTTCCTTTAGGACAAAATATTGCTGTCCACTAGCACAGGTTACCAGAAGCAGTGTCCCCCTCTCTATTTGCTGCCCACACTGAAGAGAGAGTCCAGGGTTTATGGGCTGATATTCAAAGTCTTTTGTGGGATTGCTGCAGACTTCCATCCCTGTCCATCCTCTTTCTCTCTGTAGTGGTAGCCCCCCACTTCACTTGCTATAATCCTGATACAAGTTTGAAGAGATGGACCTATCACAAGAGTTGAACTGAGCTTCTGGATCTCAGTGCTGTATTGAACAGTGCCTGGAGTGACAGGAGCCTCTCACCATTGTCAGAACTATGTAGAAAATACGTTTGTTTGTTTTTTTTAATTTAGCTTTACATCTCATCAATAGGCTTTTCACAGGCTTTCAGTTTACACCCACATGCACATATAAATACAAACACACATGGTCCTGTATGCACAAATAAAAAAAATCCAACTCTATATAAGAGATGAGACTGTTACAGAAATTACTGATGTTTTCTGAATGCTTTGGAGAGTCTAATAATAGCCTGATATGGAATGGAAAAGTGCCTAATCAAACCCTGGTTTTACAGTTGGATCTAGTTTAGAGGATGGGGAATGAGAGGGAGAACAGGTTGCAATCCGTAGTTTAAGAAATCAGACATTCCCACTTGGAGCCAACATCTTCAGCTTATAATCAACAGAACATACAGATGTTGAAAATAAGTACTTTAATAATGCACTGAGCTTATTCCCTCAACTTATACAAAGCATTCCTAGAAAAACTTGCTGCTAGGATAATTATGTTTATCATTATTTGTTGAAGCCCATTACCATATAGATGTTGCCGTGTCCTCTATCCACACATTGCTACACTCTTTAGTACTGAACTGTGCTATAAATGATTGTGCTGGTGGCATCTGAGCCAAATATTTATATCAGTTGAAGTATACACCCATCAGTGGTCCTCAGACAAGGTCTTTAACTTAGAAAGGTCTGGTTCCTGCCTAGTTTCACTCTCCCTCAGGTACTTTTATGGCTCCCTCTTTGCCCAAGGCTGTGCAGGATTACACAGTTTGCAGAAACTATTGACAAAGCTTTAAAGGCTATTTTGCAGTGGGAGAGAATTACACACCTACATACCTCTAGGCACCAATCTGTGTCTTCAGACATCTAAGCGTCTTTCAAGGTTTTGCCCAGGGATAGAAGAAGCTTGTAGCAGAGCAGAAACTGAACCTAGATCTTTCAGAGCCAAGGCCATTGCTTGGATATCTGGACTGCACTGGGCCTTCATACTGCCTTGGAGACAGGAGTCGTGAAATCCAGTTCTTGTCAGAAGTTGCTTCCTCTGAGGTCGTCAGAGGGGATAGCCTTTGTGTCAGATCCAAAGAGGTCCTGAGACAGACCTTAGACACTAACTATGAAAGGGGAGACAAACTGGGAATCATGAACATGGAAAATGATGGGTTAATGGTTATATGAGGAAACCACACAGGTTTAGCAAGGAGACATGTGCAGGTGTGGTTCCAGCTGTAACATGTCCACTCTCCAACATGAGGGATGCCTAGGCACATGCCTCTGCCTGGAAGCTTAAACACAACTAGGGGAAAGAACTGTGCCTGGGATTACCCTAGTTTGAATGTGATATAGGCTCTCTCTTTTCCTTGCTTGCTAGGGGGATGTCAGTGAGCTTGGCAAATTGTTGATGCAAGGTTCCTTCAATGTGTGGACTGACCACAAGAAGGGGCACAACAAGGTGAAGGACTTGGCTAGATTCAAACCGATGCAGAGACACCTCTTCCTCTACACAAAGATGCTACTTTTCTGCAAGAAACGGGAAGAGAACACAGATGGCCATGAGAAGACGGCTTCATACAGCTTTAAAAATTCATTAAAGGTAATAAATGTGGTAATGGTGGGGGAGGGAAATAAATCTGGTGTTCTCACAACACAGGGATGTTTCCATGTGGAGACTTGAAGAAAGTACACATATCTGGAGCTATCTTGCACCCCTGAGTAAATGAAAGCTCCCATTTAGTTTTGATCTGGAGACAGACCCAGCCATATGTCCTGCAACTCCAGACGTGAACCTTGGTTTTGCAACTCGATACAAACAGGCTACCTTGTGTGTTCTTGCCCAGCATCTCATAAAGAGAAGCAAGACTGAATGGACCTGCTTCTCTCATTGTTCTGCCTCTAAGCGTTCTCCATGTTCAGTTCTATTGTGAGTTTTACTATTGACATCAGTTGAGCAGATATATTCTGTGACAGTAACAGCTACAGGTGAATCACAGCGCAGAAGTGCCCTTTTATTTGCAAAAGTAACATTTCCAGATATGAGTCAGGATATTTTCTGTTAAGATGAGATTCATAAGTAGGCCAAATTTTCCCTTTAAGCAGATTGGTGTGACACTTGTGTCTTCAGTCAACAAACACAGGTCTTCAAGTGTAATCCTGCAAACTTATTATAGGGTAACCAGACAGGAATTGTAATAGAACCTGGTTCAAGGACTGAACCAATTCATATGAATGTTTGAAGTTTCTTTCTGTGGAGATAGCAGGAATGATGACATAACCAAAGCTGTTTAAATCTTTAAACCTAACGCTGAGGCAAATCAGAACAAGGGGGATGAACAAATACAGGAAGAAGATGGGAAGCTGGTAAGTATAGTAGCAGGTGGACTTCAAAATTGTGGTTAAGAATCTATCATTTAAGAAATCAAGAATTATTTTCTTCAGTTCCTTGTTCGTCTTGCCTAGTTAGGCACTTAGCTTCTTGCTCACCTCTTTTTTTCATTTTCCTGAAACCTTATAGAATATTTTGTGTTGTCTGGATTTGCAGATGAGTTGTTAAATCTCACAAAGCCCTGTTCCATCCCTCTTCCTCTCCCACCTCAATAGGTCAGTGATGGCAAGTTGAAAATACCACCTTCCTCAAACTGAAAATTTGTATAGGTGGACAAGAGCCAGGATAGGGTTGAAAACTGACCCACAGTTCAAGCAAAAAAAGCAAAGAAGATAAACTCGTGATCAGACATTAACTTGTGTTACTTTAGAGTGCTTAATTTTTTTTCCACTCTAACAATCAAAAAGATGAATGATAAATTAGATGTTGAGAAATAACATGTTCTGAATTTTACTTTTAATGACTCCCTAAGGTGCAGAAGTGAATGCAGCCTTTTAAAAATGCTTCTCAGACGATAAAGTGTTTAAAGACTGTTGACATACTCCAGGTTCTTCTTTTCTATTTTGAAACAGATGAGCACTGTGGGCATTACAGAAAATGTAAAAGGGGATAACAAGAAGTTTGAGATCTGGTATAATGGCAGAGAAGAGGTCTATATCATTCAGGTAACAACAATCTTTTTTTTTTCCCCAAGGACTATGCTTCCTTTCAATTGAATTGGTTTTTAAGAAAGTTTTCAGTTTCGTGACTTTCATTGTCCTGTACACTCAAGAAACAATAGCCTTTGGAAGCTTCATTATTGTGTTGGCACTGAAATTACCAATTTATCATTGTGAAAATGGTCATGATTTTGGGTAAAAGAGGAAACAGTAGTGGAAAATTACTTAGAACGCTGGACAGAAAAGCAAGGGCAGGACCTTAGATTCATGGTAACTTTTCCATCTTGAAGAGTGTCCTTTGCTTTGCTCAAGCTGGCCACAGCATTCCATTTCTTGGGAAAATCAAGAGCAAATGTAGGTCAGGGCAGCCAAGTGATTGGCAGCATGCTTTAACTAGATCTGCTTTGTCTTTTCCTCTTGTGTTCTCAGGCATCTTCTGTTGAGTTGAAAAACACCTGGATTTCAGAGATTCGCAAAGTCCTGACAGGACAACTGGAAGCATGTAGAGGTAGGACACACAGAGCGAGATCTGGTCATGTTGCCTTCCTTCTGTAGCTGGGATGAGTTACAGTGCCATCTGCTACCATCAGTGAAATCAGCAAGAACGGATCTTCTATGTGAGGGTCAGTTGGGTGGTGGCAGCATTGCTGGGACTTAAACCCTTGTCCTGATCAAAGAAAATTTCTTAGAACTTTAGAAATGGCATGAATAATTATTCCATTCACAGTTAGTCTGAGGAACATGATTTTCCTGTGTTGTCCCTCTCAAGCCACAACCCTAGAAACATGCATTTACATCAGCATGTGAGGAGATGGGGTCCCAGTCTTCACTCTGTACCTTCTCACAAGACCTGACACAAAAGATCTTCTACATACATGACCAGACAGCAAATGTTCCTCTCCGTCCTATTGTTTGTTTTGCTTTGTTGGGTTTTTGAGGGGTTTTATTTCAAATCTAGTCACTTGCCTTATGTTTTAAATGTCAGTCAGTTATCCCATCTTTTTATCTTAGTGACCTCCCTGTAAAACATGATTAATGACATTTCCCTCTCTCACAGAGATGTCACTATGAGGGTGATTTGTGACGTGCTCAACACATGAATGATTGAAGCCTCATAAGTACCTAAAATAGAATCATAGAATGGTTTAGGTTGGGACCTTACAATGGAAAGGACCTTAAAGATCATCTATTTGCAACCCCCCTGCCATGCACAGGGACACCTTCCACTAGACCAGGCTGCTCAAAGCCCCATCCAACCTGGCCTTGAACACTTCCAGGGATGGGATATCCACAACTTCTCTGGGCAACCTGTTCCAGTGCCTCACCACCCTCACAGTGAAGAATTTTTTCCTAATATCTAATCTAAATCTAGCCTCTTTCAGTTTAAAGCCATTACCCCTTGTCCTATCACTACACTACTTGTTAAAGAGCCCCTCCCCATCTTTCTTGTAGGCCCTCTTTAAGTTCTGGAAGGCTGCTATAAGGTCTCCCTGGAGCCTTCTCTTCTCCAGGCTAAACAACCTCAAGTCTCTCAGCCTCATAGGGGAGATGCTCCAGCCCCCTGATCATTTTCGTGGCCCTCCTCTGGACCCACTTGAGCAGGTCCATGCCTTTCTTATGTTGGGGGCCCCAGAGATGAACACAGTACTCCCGGTGGAGTCTCATGAGAGTGGAGTAGAGGGGCAGAATCACCTCCCTCAACCTCCTGGTCTCAATTCTTTTGATGCAGCCCAGAATGAGATTGGCCTTCTGGGCTGCAAGCACACTTTGCTGGCTCATATTCAGTTTTTCATCCACTAATATGCCCAAGTCCTTCTCCTCAGGGCTGCTCTCAATCCATTCCCTGCCAAGCCTGTATTTGTGCTTGGGATTGCCCCAACCCATGTGCAGGACCTTGCACTTGGCCTTGTTGAACATCATGAGGCTCACACGGGCCCACCTCTCAAGCCTGTCCAAGGTCCCTCTGGATGGCATCCCTTCCCTTCAGTATGTCAACTGCACCACACAGCTTGGTATTGTCAGCAAACTTGCTGAGGGTGCACTCAATTCCACTGACCGTGTTGCTGACAAAGATGTTAAACAGGGCTGGTGCCAATACCGACCCCTGAGAAACGCCACTCATCACTGGTTTCCACTTGGACATTGAGCTGTTGACCGCAACTCTTTGAGCGTGACCATCCAGCCAATTCCTTACTCACTGAGTGGTCCATCCATCAAATCCATGTCTCTCCAATTTAGAGAGCATGTCGCATGGGACAGTGTCAAATGCTTGGAAAAGTCCAGGTAGAAGTGGCTTAGCCACTTCATCTGCCGCTTCCCTCAGGACCTGCAGATAATGGCATCCTTTTTTTATGTAAGATATTGAACCCAAGACAGACAAAATTCAGTTAGGTTATTCCAGATACTAAGAGAACATAGTGATGAAAGCTATCTGAGATACTATTCTATTTACAAACAAGAACATAGAGTCCTAAAAGCCATTTTTCAGGCTCTCTTAGGACAAAAAAACATAGCTGTGTCCAATACAGACTTTTCCTGGGCCCTGGCATTGCTTCTCACCTGGACCTGTTATTTTCTGCTTCTCTCATACACACACACCTCTCTTTAAAGCAATGCCAGTAAAGCATCTCCACCCACATCCTTCAGATTCCTAAGCAGACTTTGTGCTAGGTGGAAACCTGTGCCTGTGCTTTAACTTCAGAGGCCATCTTTATTTTAATTGTCTGTCTCACAAAGGCAATGAGTTGTTACAACCTCGTTAAGTGGAGAGAAACAACTATGCATATTAGCCTCAGCAATTTAATTCAACCCATAACAATATACTTATTTACAATGCTTATTACTCAGGTCTTCTGTTACTATTCTTGTCTTCATCCTTTCTCCTTTTTATTCTGAATTTCACTGTGGTCAGTTCAACAAGAACTGCTGAGGAAGGAACTCAAGATTCTTATCAGTGCAGTTTCAGAACTTGAACTAGGGACTCTCTGATATGGTTTGTAATATTTACTTCTGCAGTATAAAAGCTGGCTTTACTTAGGCTACCACAGAAGAGAAGAGTAGCTTATGGAGAAATTGTATGTGTTTAATGCACAGAGTGCTAATCCTCCATGTGTGTTCCCAGGCAAAGAAAATGAAGCTTGTATGTCACCCAGATGAGCATTTGTGAACTCTTTGTAGCATACAAGACCTATATGCTAGAGTTACTATGCATTTTCCAGAGAAAACTATGCAGGAATCAAGACTGAAAGTTTTTGAAAACATTTATATTTTGATTTTCTTTATTGTTTTGTCTTAATATCATAGGATCCTAGAATATTTCAGGTTTCAAGGGACCTCAGGATATCATAGTCCAACATCCTGCTCAAAGCAGACTCAGTTACTGGTCAAACCAGGTTACCCAAGACTTTAGCCAGTCTGGTCTTGAGAACATCCAAGGACGACTTTCATCCTACTCTATGAGCAAAGTCAAGTTTTCCTTCATCGTGAATCCAGCAGAACAGCAGAGGGCAGAAATTATGTCTTATATGCTGTTGAACTCTTCCCATGGCCTTATCCCAAATGATCACATGAATTAAAGCACTTATTACAATATTGATTGCAGAAAGCAAATGCTTTGTCCTGTAGTTTTAAACAGGCATTTCTATTTGTAATAACTATGAAAGCATAGGCCTTAATTCATGCTTAATCCAAGACTGGATATTTCTCCAACTGTGTGTTGTACTGAGAGAAGGAAAACGAATATGTTTGTTTGTCGGGGCTGTTTTTAATGACTGTTGTTAGGAGTTGTACAGGGAGGTGGAATGTTGGAAGGAACCAGCTGAGATGAATAAGTAAAGGGCAAAGGAGGTGGCCAAAGGTATGTGATAAATAATTTAACATATGGGTCATTAGTGTCCAAACACTTAGTGTATATACACCTCCTATTGTATACTGTAGTGAGCATGGAATGCTAACAAGGCTTTGGGTAACTCCTTGATCCATTGATCCCAGAGAGCATAATTGTCTCTTACCGGCAAAGGAATTATGGATGCAGCTTAAGGGACTTGTGCAAGGCTGTGAATCAGTTGCCAAAACCAGGAATGGAGCTACTTCTGACTCCCCACCCAGGGTGCTCCTTTCTCCCAACATTCCCACCTAAAAAAGACTTTAAGTTTAATCTTTCAGTGCTGTCCCTGTCCCTTTGTCTGTTCTCCTTTCATTGACAGGAGGTTCATCTTCTTCCAGAGTGAAATAGCTGTAGGATCTCAGCAATCTGAGAGTTTGAAAGCAGCTCCTTCCATTGCTTCCTTACTTCTCAGTGTCTGACTCTCCTGGCCTTGAAAACCAAGTTGTCAGCATCTTTCCTATCTTTCTCCACTCAGCAGTTACTAGACATAGGTACAAAGTAGTCTGTTGCTACCTTGCAGCTATGCAAAAAGAGTGAACAAGTGGCATCTGAACAACATTTTATTATTGCTGTTTGTCCAGGATGCTGAGCAAAAGCAGTCTTCAGAGGGATGGGGATATATTCTACTAGATGGCTGCATGTGCAGAAGAACTGTTGTACATGTGTTGCTAAATCCAGAAAAAGCTGTGAGCTGCAAAACTTGTATTGTATTCTGGGAAAAATGCCAATATGTGCATTCTCTAAATCCATACTGTGCAGTGAGCTAGGAAGAGGTACAGAGGAAAGAGAAGGTGGTGGGGGAAGAAATCTCTTCTGCACTGAAATAATATGGGTAGAAGAGCTGTTTGGGTGAGCTAAGTTTTCAAACTTTAAGATCACCATACGCCTTTTCTCTTCAAGTATGAGTATTCAATTTTGATTGCAGCAGGTCAAAATCTCTCTTTCGCCCTCTTCCCTCCCTCCCCTTCTCCCTCTCCCTCTCCTACCTTCCATGCAAACAAGGAAGAAATTTATACAATTTGGAGCAATTTCTTTTTGCTTTTTCTTTAACAGAAGCAAGTCAACTGCACCAAAGAATCACCGAGAGTGTATACCATGCACCAATGGATTCCTCCAATGCAAGCAGGTGACCAGAGCTATCACGGCATATCAGAGCCATGTTTTGTCTTGCCTTTGTGCTTTTGCAGTACATAAATTCTTAGTTTTCTGTGTTTAGCTTCCTGGGTACAAACTTACTTGATTGTCTTCAAATTCTTTAAAGACATGTAAATTCAGATTAAGGTTTCGCTCATGGTGAAACTAAAATCACAATGCAGAATTCATTTCAAAGATGATCATTTGGCTTTGCAAAAGAACCATATGCTCTTGATTAGCTTAAGTTTAGACAAAGTGTATTGGAACATTTCCAGGATGTTAAATGGAGCTGTCAGCAAATTTTTGTAATGGTCCAATTGCTGGGCAAGTTTAATGTAAGTTGGCATGGGATATCACTGCAAAATTTTAGCAGGATCAACCAAACAAGGAGAACCCAGGTAACACAGCCAGCCTTTGAGAGTTGTACAACTCAATGCAAGAAATTTTAAACAGATGCAGTGCTGTTAATCCTGGACCATATTTTCTCTAGGCTTGGTTACATTTGCTTTGTTTAAGGTTTAAGCTGAAAAGGTTTAAAGGTGAAAATCTTTCAGCAAAACCGCCTTGGGGATAGGAGAAAATTATTCCAGTAAAATATGAAATGCAATCACTAAAACATCTCAAATCAATCCAGATGTGTGTCCCTCTTATAAGGCTCTTAAAGTGAGAATTTTCAAAGCAGAAATCGTAGACAAAATTTGTCAACAGAAAATTAATTAACTCCAGGAAGAAAGGCCATGTGATTAGCTATTTCTCCTGGAGTGGATTAAACCAAAGGAGAAACGGAGTGCTGCTTGTCCTCACTCTGCCGACTGTAGCAGAGGAGAGCTTAAATGCTTCTGCTCCAAATGCTGGGTTATTACAGGGACAGGAAGAATATGGTAAGTCTTAATGAAAGAACAATGCTCTGAGCTTTCATGAATGGAAAAAAGTTGAGTGTCCTATTGGCTATTGTAAGCAGAGGCCACCTTAATCCTCTGTAATACGTGTCTCAGAGAGAAGCAAGGACAGGCGAGTTGCAGCACAAGGTGGCTTTGCACTAGTTGATGTGAAATAGTAGATCCAGACTTCCTCAGGCAGTGGAGTCCTTTCTGCAGCCTGTTTTGAGATGCTGGGTGGAGGCAAGGAAAAGAAGGAAGAAGCTAGACTGTGATAGCCACCCACATGGGCATAGTCTGTGTTTATGACTGGTATGACTAAGCAGCCCCAGTTGTGAAAGGCGCTTTAAGTAAGCCAGTGGAAGACTGTTATTAGCTAAAGAGCAACCAGCATCATCAGTGCTCTGCCAGTGGTTGGAGGCTAATTAATTATTGAGGATTTTATCTAACCAATAGACACCCTCTCCTGGGTTGCCCACGTGTAACAGTGATTCTGCTGTTTATTGGGAGTTGTCAAACCTGTGCTGTGACATTGGGGAAATCTGTTTGCAGGACGCTCTCCCCTCCCTGGGCCGTACCATTGTTCAATGACAAAGACTATCCCTTTTACTTGTTTATATGCCACTGCAGCAGTGGGGCTGCAATTTCATGAGATAAGGCAGGGCTGGGCTGACTCAGGATTGGAGCTGAGGTGTTGGCAAAAGGGACACTTAATACCAGTGCCCTTAATACAGGCGGTTATTGAATGTGCCTAAGTCCTGTTCAATCTATTTAAATTCTCTCTCTGTAAATTTTTCCCCAAAGTTTCACTGTTTAATCCTAAATTGAGATGCCCTGTGATATCTATTGCTGCTGTAACTCTCTCAAGGGATGGCTGCTGCATTTCAGTGATAATGAAATGATCCCTTTCTGTTTTCTAATCTATTTCAACACATGAAACTTAAATAGACTATTGTTCTAACTGCTTAACTATCTGCTTTATTGGAAATGACTGATTCAGTCATACACCCATGTAAAAATATCCTGTGCACGTAGATACATAGCAGTACTTGGATTTTACTGCAGATGCTATTTCAGAGAAGCTTATGTGTTTTCTTGGTGTCTTTCTCACAGCTGTAAATCTTTAACTCTGTCAGGTATATGTTTCACAGTTATCTCAGCCTAGCTGGGAAGGAACAGAGAAAAAAGAATAAGGAAATGTCAGTGTGCTTTGGATTTGTTCCCATATTTATTTTGAGCCCCATTTTGTACCTGACATCAGGCTGCAAAATCACATTTTGATTTAGTACAGGAGGTAACAGAGACCTCTGTTAAGGTTCCATCAGAAACAGGTCAGAGGTTCAAATACAAAGCAATGAGTCCCAGGCTGCCTTGTAGTTAAAAACGGTGTTCACAGATCTCTAGTATTCCAAATGTTCTTAAGTTTTTAATGATATCTTGGACCTTCCCTTACAGCAAGACAAACCTATGAATGTTAAGTATAACAGTTCATATGTTAATTGTAAACAGCAATGTAATTGCTGATACGTGTTAGTAACGAGCTTTTTGGGAAAGAGTATTTCAAGTGTGTAGATACAGTGAAATGTGTGGAGCAGTCTGCCAAAGATAACAGTCAAACATCCAAACTAAACCACCAGACATTTGCAAAACAATGAGGATAAGAAGCATGGGAAAACCTTGCAGCTCGAATGCCCTACAAACCTGGGGCAGGGGGGGTGTTCCCATTACGGACCACAAGGCCAGTACCTGTGCAAATCTGGCAAGATGGATCCCCTCGTCCGTGGTTCAGCTGTAAACAGGGATATCCTGCTTGGATTCGTGTTTTCAAAGAGCAGAAGAAACAGAAATTGGGGGATCCTGGAACCAGTGGAATCCATATGTTCCTCTACACATGGTATGACCTCTGTGTGACCATCTGGTACCCATTTCTCTCCTGGAGTCAAATATACTTATGCTGCAAAGGATGGAAAACTGGGGCCCTCTTTTCTAGCCTACTTTCCCACTCCTTCCTTCCAAATCTGTTGGACTTGCAAAAAGAGCTTGTGCAGACAACCAACTTGTTCCTCCATTTTTCTCTTCTCAGCTCTCACTAGGTACATCCCTTACTGTGTGTGTGGAAGGGAGGCAGGGGCTAGAATGGCTTTTCCCACCATACACGCCTGCACAGATGCAGACTTTTACAGTACACAGAATTTTAAAACCTGCCCTTTATTCCTTAGGCTTCCATATCTGAGGGTAAAAAAGAATGCTTAGTACTCAGTGCTCCATAAGGTATTAAGTAGGAATGTAACTATTTTTGCATTTCTTTTGTCCAAAGGTATAGCAGGAAGTCATCAAGTATATACGAAAACAAATCTGAGACATCAAACGTGGAAGCATCTAACAATAAAAACAGGAATTCCAGTCCCAGCGCCAGACAAAAGAGAGGTAGGAGTTCTGAGACAGAGCTTTTTGCTTCTAAAGGGTAATATCTTTATTTTTGCACACTCATTTCTGGAGTTTGATGAGGATATTTTGAATGTGTGTTGTTTAAACCCAAAGTCAAAATAAACAGTGCTACAAAGCTGAGTAATTGTACCATGAAACTTCCTGAACACCAAAAAGTGTTACCAGTTTAGGTTTTTTTAAGTCTGAGTTTTGATGCATTACAGTCCTCTTTATACAGCTTGTGTTTTTTAAAAATAGAATTGGGGGGGGTGCTATAGTATATGTATTTTAGTCTTCTATATCCTGGCTAAGTTGGTTTCTAGCCATATTTAAGATTGTCTATGGACTTTGCTAACCAATTTCCTCACTTTATGTCAAAGAGATTTTTTTTGCCTCCTCTGTGTATAGGTTCCCCTCTAGTGTATGGTAAATAAAGGCACATACGGTCACAGAAAGTCCCTCCATTATTTGAGGGCATAAATACAATAAATATATTCTATACAATGTATGTTAAAATGAACACTAAAAAGAAACTGGGTCTCATCTGGCAGTAGCAGGAACAGGAAATCTTTCAACAGCAGTTTCTCTTTTTAGGTGGTATTTTGAAATGTTAGAGCAAAGACTTTTCTAATAATACAAAAAAGAAAATTGCAAGGTCTTAAGAGATTAATGTCCAAATCAGGCTTAAAGTAACAGCAGGCCCTTTTATAAATAGAGACGGTAAAAAAAAAAAAAGTGGAATATTTTTTCTTTGAAATATAGGCTATTCACCAAAAGATTTTTCACTGCACTAAGTTTTTATTCTGGGGAGAAAGTTATGGTTTCTTCATTTAAAAAATCCAATGTTAAAAACCCGTTTCAGTAAAAATTTCTTTTTTTAAAAGGATGAACTTTTTAAAATAAAAACCCCCAAATTTGAAAAGCAGCCTTTCATTTGAAAGTCATAAACCCCCTTTTAAAAAAATTTCCAGGAAAATTATTGATGCTTTTTAACTGGTCCAGCTTATGCAAGAGTGTGGGAACTGGGATCACCCGATATGCTGATTTCCGTTCGTCTGCCTTCAGATTTCCCGTGAGGAGTTCCTCGGGGCTCTCGCTGTAATCCCTGCTAGCTCAGCCGAGAGCCTCCTCCTCCTCCTCCTCCTCCCCCCGCGGCTGCTCCCGCAGAGCCGAGCGGCGAGTCCCGGCCCTTCGTGGGTGCAGGGTGCGCCTCTGCGGCTGGGCTGCAACACACGCTGTGCGGAGCGCCAGCGGGGGGGCTGTCCGCCCTCGGATGTCCCCCGAAACTTTAATTTGCGTCCCTGGGAGGCACCTCTAGCTGGGACTCTGCAGGGGCTCAACTTGCCTTCAAAATGTACAGTTAGGTCCTGCTTTCAAAGGTGCAAAGGAATCGTGCTGCGGCCTTCTGGAGACTGGTGCTCTGCCAAAACTGTCTCTTTTGTGCCACCTACTGACTGTAACGCTCCCCGTATCTATGGAGTTAATGTGGACACAGATTATTTTAAAATATTGTTTTCTTTCTGTAGTACAGAGGGGGAGGGCGCTACTGGCAAGCTATTTCAGTTTCATTATTCTTATGGATAAGTGCCTGTGATTGAGTTATCTACATATAAACCAGTGTTTTGGGCGGACCTGATTGGTAGATTTACAGACTTGAAGGTATATGGGAGCCGAGCCCTGCAGGAACCTCTGGAGACCACCCAGTCTAACTGGCCTGCTCAAAGCGGGGTCAGCTGGAGCAAGTTGCTCAGGGCCGTGTCCCGTTGGGTTGTGAATAGCTCCAAGGATGGTGACTCCACAACTGCCTTGGGGACACTGTCCCAGGCTTTAACCACCTTCACAGTAAAAAAGGGTTTTTTCATATTTTTAAATGGAATTTCCCATATTTCAATTTGTGCCTATTGCCTCTCTCATCCTGTCATTGGGCTCCACTTCTTTACTGCATAAGATGGCCCTGAGCCTTTTTGTCTCCAGGCTGAACAATCCCAGCTCTCCCTCTTTCTCCTCATGTCAGCTACTGCAATCCCTTAATCATCTTCATGGCCCTTCACTGGATTCACTCCAGTATGTGCATGTCTCCTGTACTGGGGAGCCCAGGACAGGCCACAGCACTCCAGGTGCGTCTCACTTGTGCTGAGCAGCAGGGAAGCATCGCCTCCCTGGAGCTGCTGGCAAGGCTCTGCCTAATGCAGCCCAGGATGCTGTTGGCCGCCTTTGCCACAAGTACTAATTACGTTTGGAAATGGTTTCCAGGGTTATTTGGTATACCTACAGAAGGAAGGAAGAGGTTTGAAATAACTCAGGTGAAGACAACATGTCTGTGGGGACTTGTGAAATCCTAAGGGGTCCCTCAGTGAAGTGATAGAATTGCGTAGCTGAAGAACTACCATATAAAGCCACCCCCTCCACACATGTGCTGTTGTACTTGCCTCGTGACTCTGTGATAATGAAATACTATGGATTTTCTTGCTCTACACGAACAGAAAGTAAATATATTTTATGTACCAGTTTCTGGATTCTTTATAGGCTACAGTATCTATACAAAGATTGCCTCACAGTGGGAGCAGCAATGGCAGGGAATGGCTCTTAGGCCAACACAGGCAGTCTGAAAGCCCAACACTTCCCAGTACACCTGTGGGCAGCCCCACAGCTGAACCGGCCGCTTGGTAGCAGTTCCTCACCAGCTGCACCTGCCTGGCCCAAAGCCGGCATCAGGCCACTGGCTAGAAGGAGCTGAACCACACCAACATAATACTTCTGTATTGTTAAAAAGCTGTTCATCTCACACCCACCTATGCATGCAGGCACCTCGGAACCTGGATTATCTTGGCTGCAAATCAGGAAGTGATGGGATGTGCTTTTCTTGGGAAGCACAGCTTGTCTGTCTGTTGCTTGTCTGTCTGTGGAGTCACTGTTTCTTCATGTTCCCTTTGTACTTCTGGTCTTCATTTGTCCCTCTAATGATTTTCACTTGGCAGTGTATAAAATAAAGAGGAGGAAAAAGCTATTGGTTAAATCCTAAGGCACAGAACCAGGCAGCCAACACATGGCTTTTCTCCTGCTCCCTTGCCATAAACCTTGTGTGTTACCTGCCCACACAAAGAAGGGGACAGATGCAGAATTCGGCAGGAATGCATGGATCTGGGGGTTTGATCTAGGTCCACCTGCTTCCTGCAATGCAAATAACTGAGTATCTTTCAAACCCAGAGTCTCAGGACCTAGAGCCATCTGTGACTTATCTCTGTAAAGGCGACTGTGAGGCGGCATGGCTGGCTTACTCATGTAGGAGCCTGGCATGTAAGCTTTGCTGGCATGGCACTCCTTACATCCCAGCAAATCATGAGATCAAATGCATGACTATAGGCCAGCTTCAGAGGCTGCTAGAAAGGCTTCAGCAGGTAAGGCTGAGAGTGTATCAGCTGATGATGACAGGCTCTTCAGTGCTAGTACTACATAGCAGAAGTGGGACTGCTCGCGACAATTGCTCTCTGTACATGCCCTGCGCTGCAAGGCTGCTTCTCTTATTTCTCCCTGCAAGCTTGCTGTTCCAACGATAATGATGTGTTTTCATAGTAAAAGGCACTAGATCCTTATTAATGAGCTTGCTGCTAAACTGTATTTTCCTTTGATGAGAGCTACATCCCTTCACCTGTTTTTCTTTGGTTTTGTTTTGTTGTTGTTGTTCTCCATTAAAACTCAGTGAGCCAAACTCAACCCAGGGGCTCTGTTTGGCTCAGCTGGTTTAATCACCCTGGCCTCATGTCACCTTTCTAATTGATTAGGTCTTGCTCAGGCTTGAACTGAATCAAAATTTATTTATTTATTTATTTTTAGTTGTCATCCAGTGCTAACCTTTCCTTTCCCATAAGCTGAACAGCTGACCCTTCCTTCCTTATTTCTCTTCCCTCTCCCTCTCTCTCTCCTAGTTGATGCTTCCACCAGCCTTAACCTTGAGCGCACAGCGCTTGCTAGAAAGCGATTCACATTGCAAGGTCTTTCCAACCGCAGAGCTCCACCCAAAGGTAAAACCACCCCACGCAGCATTTGGTCTCTGGCCATCTGTCTCCTGCACTCCCACAATGTTCTCTCCATCCCATGGTGCCATCCATCACCATTTCCTAAAGTGCTGCCGCATCTCACCAAAATGCTCCTGTCTGATGCACACATGTGGCTCCTCTTCTCAAAGATGCTGTTACCAAAAATTGCTCCCACGGCAGTGTTGGCAAGGCAAACTTTGAGTTGACTTGTTGGGTCTTTTACTGGTGCACAGTGCAAATAATGTTTATTTCCAGTTTCTCTCAAGGGCCAACTTGTTTTAAACCACCAGCCTAACTTCTTTCAGCAATTTACTGGCTTGAAGGGAAGAATATCATCTCTGTGTTGTACTACATGAGGTTTTCATGTGTTAAATTGTTCATTGGTTGGACCTCCTTTTTTTTTTTTTTTTTTTTTTTAAATGTTGCTCAGCCATGGCCTAATGGCTACACTGGGGAACTGGAATTCAGAAGATCTAGGGTTTATTGCCATTTCTACTTAATTATGTTGTATGACACTGTAAAATAGTGTGTTCTGAGTCTTTGTGCATAAATATTTAGAAGACACTTAATATCCATGAGTAGAGAGCATTGCATGTTCCTCTGATGGCTGTACAAGGAAGAGACTTTAGAGGAAAGAAAGAAATGTGAATAGAAATTAAATTAATTAACTATTTACAATCACTTCCTGAAAAGATAGTGTAATTACTCTTCTTATTGTTATTATGTGGCTTTCTCCTGTTCTGATAAATGACATTTCTTCTGTGAGACAAAGGGTTAGTGTGCAGTGATGGAGAGGGCGAGCATCAAAGGAGGAAGAAGCAAGATGAAAGAATAAAAAGAGAAATACATAAGTATTAAATTACAATGTTATAGAGTAGATAAGAATACACCAAGAGTTAGCGCAGCCATAAGATTCTAGCTGCAAGGGTAAGGCTGCACTTGGTAGTAAGATCCAAGGTGTCCAAACCAGTTCAATGTTCTGAATACAAAACAGGAAGTGGTTTCCAGATCCTGTGACTTGGGGAAATCAATTACAAAATACAGATTTCAGAAATGCTAGATAATGCTCTAAGTTGGGCGAGTTTGGATCTGCAATTTTGTTTGGGGCCTCTTTTGCTCTTTTATCTGATTTTTTCTTGTCATGTGAAATGTCTTGCATTGTATTCAGTGTTCCAGACAGCAAAGCACAGTTCAGGAGAGTTCATACCCCCTAAGCTATAGGGCACTCTCAGCAAAAAACTTTCTGGGTCTGGTTACCTGAGATTCCCGTGAACCACCTCCGTTACACAATGTCCCATTGCACTTTGTTGTGCTGTTCAGTTACTAATCTCGTCCTGGCCTGGAGGAAACCAGCTGGCAAATAAGCTGGATAATTTGCAGAGTGTGGTCGTTTCTGCAGGCAGTGACAACACAAAGCCCTGTTAGCACTGTATGGACTGACTGTTAGGGCAGATCGGGAGCTGTGAGAGGGTAACAGAGAAGTTACTGCAATAAGCTTGTCCTGCTCTTGACCCCTTTATATAGGGATTTGTTACTGGCCGTGGCAGGAGATGCCATATTGAGCTGAGTGTGCTTTGCTTCAGACCCACTGTGTCTGTTCATGTCCAGAACACATAAAAGGGAAGGTTTAAACAACAAAATAACAAGACTAACTAGGGGGAAAACAAGATTGCCTGGTGGATATCAACTGGCAGTGGAGCATGGATGCTGAAAGCATTGCAGAACTGTCTGCCCAGGCTGGATAAGTTGGGGTAGAAAATGTTGTATGTAAACACCTTGGCGTTTTGGCCAAAGAAATGCTGATGTCTGGAGGGGAAACTTTACCATCCTGCACTCCATTAGTGGAGGGGAAACTTTACCATCCTGCCCTCCATCAGTGCAGAGACCCCCAAGGCAGCCATACCAGCACTGGAACCAAAGCGCGTGAAAGCCCACGCTCATAGCACTCTGCATCTCCCCCAGCCTTGGGTCAGCATTAGCTGTCCCAGTTTGCAGAGCCAAGCTCATATTCCTTGGAGTTGGTGCAAGGTCTCCAAGAGCTGTATGATGTGGTGTAAATGTAGCCCAACACCATAATTATAAAGTGAATTTTTCTTTGTATTTTAGTAAAGGGCAGTTACAGCAGCCTAAATGTGGAGTCATCCCATTGTAATTATCACTGAGAGCAAGTTTAACCTCTCATTTTTCTTCAGCCTTTTAGGAGGTGTGAATAAGGATGTACTTGAATATATGTGCTTTTATGAGTAAAGTGGTAAGGAAGTGCATTGGCAGATACAGAATTTACAGTCTTTTTACAGTAGCTAATCTACCGTTAAAATTGCACTGAGATTTTAAGGAGCTAATATGGTTTCCTGATGTTTTGGCATAATAAAACATTATACAAATTGCAGTTCAACCAGTCACGCTAATTTCTGCTCCACTGGAAATATATAGTGAAAGTGACATTTACTAGGCAGAAATATGGAAAAAAAAAGTAAAGAGAAATGTTGTATGACTGAACATTAAAATAAGGAAATGTGAAGATGAGGAATGGGAAAAAGAATTTTAAGATCCCTGGCAAGGACATCTTCACAGTCGTATTTCTGCACAGGATATTTAAACCTGAAATATAAAATCACCTGAAACTTATTTTACTCCAGTGCTGTATGCCAGTTAACCATGGGGGGGGGGGGGGGAAGAGAGGGAAAAGAAGATAGACATGATAAGAGAAAGGACACAACTGGAATAGAAAAGTCCCTCTGAATCACAGGCACCATCTAGGAAGATCTGGGCTAAGATTCAGCAAAGCATGTAAGCATGTGCTACAAAGAGTTTCATGTGAAATATCTCTTCACCTATCGCAGGAAATTTTTTGGTAAAAATAGAAACAACTACTTAATTTTTACATAAGTGTTTTTTTGATATTTTTAAAAATCAAAACATAAAAATCACAAATAGTTTTTGACAAATCTGAAAACCTTCAACAGAATGTTTAAAGCCATTTCTAATACCATTTTCAGCTGAGATTGTGTCCTGGTAGAGTTAAGTGTTCGAGTATCTTACTGAAAATGAGGTATGAAGCATATGAATAGCTTTACTCATGTCTCAATGGAAATACTGACTTGACTAATGCAATACATGTGCTTAGAATGTTTTAAGCAGAAGAGACTAAAAAGTTAATCCTGAAATATTTGTAAGCAAGCACCCTTTTCTCCCAAGTGCTGCTGCTGTAGCTGGTAGGTGCAAGAAATGTACTGATGAGCCTGTAGAAGTGTAGACACAATCTCTTAAGAGCTGCGCAATGACCTCAGTGTGTTTTGAAACATCATGTGCTCTCTGGAGCTAGCTGACAGTCAGTCTATTTATACCTCTGATCTGTTTATGAAATATTTTGAGTAAAAAAATGCTACTCACATCTCATAGTGAAATCTGGGGAAGTTGTGTCTTCACTCCTAAGCGGACTTTGAGAAAAGGCAGGATCCTAATTGGAGTAAACAAAAAAAAGCTCTGTTGCCCTCACTTTCTCCAAGCTGATTTGCACCACTAAGGATGGAGGCTCAGAGAACGTTTTCAGGCAGTCACACAGTTAACTTCTAGAAATGACAAATGCGAACTCCGAACCATTCATGTTTGTTTTTCAGTGTATTTCAGGTCAGTCATCACAGGACGAGCAGTTCAGTGTCTAAAATAATCCAAACCTCATCTGTAGACACACGCACCATTCTAATCATCATGCTCATTTCTCTGTGTTTTGTAGCTGTACTTAGACACTAGTTGGTTGCTAAAATATTAATTGGCATAAGTCTCCTTTCTGACGTATTAAAATTGGGGCAATTGGAATTGCTTCGAAAATATGTTCATATAAACTCTTTTCCGTGCTTTTCAATTTGTTGAGGGTATTTTTCCTGGCTGTTTTAGAGGAGCAAGCTACCTTTTGTTTACCCTTTTCCCGCTGCTGCTTTGCTTTGGACATCTTTTACCCTCAGTGCTTATTAACCTCTAATCCTGCCCTGCATTGCATCTGTCTATTCTCCCAGATCCAGAATCTAAGGAAAGAGAAGTTACCCGTCGCTTTTCCCTAGCCTCCTCCATCAGCACCACAGTTAATGCTTCTGCTGTGACCAAAGGTACTGTCATGCTGCTTGCTTAGCTACCCTTCTCCCTTCCTGCTGACTGATACATTTACTGCCAAATGCTGTTCACAGAGTGAGTACATCAGGCTCAATTTTTACAAATGCAGGAGGTTCCAGTAGAAGAAAAGTCAGGACCAGTATAACACTTGCAGGAAGGCAGGCCAAGACATTTTGAATGTATATCAAGGTGTGCTGCCAGCATATATAGTGACTCTTCTCAGTTTGTCCATAATAGGCTTTGAAGAGTAGTGCTGGTTTCCATGGAAACTGGATTAATGTTTGACTGATGAGGGGTTAGGTTTCCAACTTCTCCTTAGTTTGGATTAACTGAAATTCAATAGAAATTATTTCTCCATTTCCTTAAGGCTGTTTAGGATTTTTGCTTTCACGAAGGAGAGAATCTCCTCATTGCATAGCAGAGATCAGATGGCAAGAAAGGCTGAAATCAAGCCAAAAATGGAGTAGCAATAGATGCCAGTTTTAAGCATATTTAGCATAATCACAGTTATGATTAAAAATTATGCTTGCCAGGAAATTTTCAGACATGTAAGGGAGCTAGGTGCCGAGAATGCACTGAACTCTATGCAGTTTGTGTGGGAACTTATGAAAGTTTTATTTTTGAGCTGTTATTATTCTGAGAAAAGGCACTTTTACAGAATTTACTTTAAGTTACTGCACTAGTGCCTACATTTAAACTCAAAATCACACCATGCATTTGGGCAAGCTGGTTGTATTGAAAGTCAGTAGGATTGTAGGCACCTATGCCTACATGTCAGAGTTGCTTTTGAGAACAGAACTTACAGTCTTACATTGGATTCTGAATATACCATCTTTTGGCAGTTTCCGGAATGAAGTGGAGGAACTGATTTGCAAGTTTAAGATTTGCGGGGCAATTCACAAACCAAAATAGAAGGAAAAAATGGCCAAATTCATTTGTATAAAAATCTTTGCTATATATTTGTTAGGAAGAAGGTTGCACAGTATTTATGAACCATATCCTTGACTGTGCAATGAGGCTGTCATGAAATGAGAGCGTGGTTGGGTTTATTGACAGAGGAAGGATGTGATATTACTGCTACATACAAATGTTTCCTTGCCAACTTCTTTAGACCGTGACACTAAAACATCACTACATGGAAATGATGGTCATAGCACAGGAGAAGAGGTTCTTACAGCTTCCTGACCTCAGCAACAACTTCAGAAATACATGATTGGTTAATAAGTTATGGGAAGACTGAATTATTTCTTAATATCTATTTCCAAAGCTGGGGAAGAGAAAGAAGCACATATGTACAAAGAGAATGGGCAATCAAAGGTTGTTCTTTAGTGTAGTTTATCAAAGAGAGCATGAAATTCAAACTTTGTTACAGTTTCATGTAAAAAAATCCTGCCCTAGGTTCCTGTCCGCCACAAGACTATTGGCAATTTCTTGGAATGCTGAGAAAACTACATTTGTAATGATTTTAAAAGCTAGAAAAAAAAATAGTGCTTTTCAATTAAGTGGTTTATTTACAGCATCTGCTTTAAGAAAATATTTCAGATGGCTAAAGAACTGAAGCCTGAGTCTTGCCTCAGCAACAGCAAATGCAGGTCTAGCTAGTGTGTTTGGGTCATCCCATCCAAGGTTACTGCATGCTGCTGGGTGCTGATCCTAACCGCTAACAGTTCAGCTCCGTCACATCACCAGTCCTCCACATGTGGAGTCAGGACACAGGAGAAGCACTGTACATGGACCTGTGACAGATGCTCTCCACCTCTGTGGGGTATAAGCGTTGGCTTTTGTGATCTCTTCGCTGCCAGCCTCATGGGTAGAAAGCTGAGATTGTGAGTCTGGCTGTGTTAGTGCCATCTCCTGGACAAGAGGGAGAGAAAACATCTGTGAAATCTGATAGGAAGCAGATATATTTACTATGTATTAATGTCTTTTGCAAAAAGGGGTCTGTTTCCTATCCACATCAGAGAAGTGTTTAGCCCCTAGAGTGTAGGGGCTGGTCATTTTTCTGAGTGAAATGGAAAGTATTAGGCAGGTAGTGTTTCCAGGTAATGGGAAAGCAAGTTTCTCCATTAACAATATTTACAGCCTTGTGACTCTGCAAACTTCACACAGGTCCCCTTGTTCCTGCAGTTAAAGTCAAGAGACATGAAATAAAGAGTGACCCAACTCCCCTGGGGTTTGAAGGTATGAGTATTTCCATCCTGCATGAAAACCTGTTTGGCAATCTTTTGATATTATGCACTGAATTCACATCTCATCACTGCTGGCAGACGACACTGGAGTCCGTTAGGGATTTGGTGTCAGGTTATCTGTTTAACTGCGATAAACACAGCTTTGTCACCCCCTTGCCTGTCCCCTGCACTCATGTTATATTTACCAAATTTCACCTAGGGATGGGCCTAAGTTAAAACTCCCATTCTCTGCCTGTTTTGGGAAGTTATGCTCTAGACTGTCATCTGGATCTGGATTTTCTGCCTGGCTTCTACCTCGCTGCATAGAGTGCAGCAGCAGGGAGCCACGGGGCTACTTTTCACCTTCACCTGCACTCTGGCTGCTTGCATCCCTCTTCCCTTGCTAGTGTCTCTACCTAATAAGAGGAGCAGGAGCCATGCGCATGAAGACTAGAGAAGAGGCTAGGCTGTGCATTAATATCCATTTAAGGTGCAGTGTTTCATTTCAGCCAAGCAGAATTTCCACCTATTTGTTGCAGCAGATTAATCAATTACTGTTTAATAAACAATGTCAAAGAGTTAAACTAGGAAGTTACTCCCCAGCCACTGGAAGATCACCAGCTTCCATTGTCAGCTTTCTCCTTTACATGAGCATTTGCCAGAGCATGTTGCCTCGTGGGGGCACAAGCAGTCAGGTACCCCTGCTGCAGGACAGGGAGGAGAGACGTGTAGGCTGAGGAATCCTTTCTTAGGGTTGTGTTGGCCTGCACAAAACCTTGGTAGAAAGGGCAGGTGGCCAGGTCAGTGATGGAATCAGTGACATATCAGAGCTATCTCCTATGTCACTCCCAGCAGAAGAGGAAACTGGAACAGAAAGGTTGGAAGAAACAATTCAGAGACAGCAGAGAAAATAGTAGTTTTGCTGTTCGCAGAATATTTCCTTTTGCCAGTGACCCCTGGCACTACATTTGGAATCATTCTGGAATCCATCACCAGAGTTTCCCAAACTGGTGTTTATACCTCACTTCCCTCACTGACAGATACCATGTGGCCACAGAGGTAAGGGGTATTCCAAGGTGCAAGTACTATCCGTAGGATAGAGCTAAGTTGATCCTCACTGGTTAAAAACATGGTCTTACTGCACAACATGTCTCACCAGACTGAGTTTCTTTAAGTAGGAAACAATGAACATTATCATCCCTTTACCAGAAGTTATTGCTGCTATTATAAGGGCTCTGACAGAGTTAATAACACAAAGGATTTTATGTACTTAGATAAAAACTTTCCCTACAAAATTGTGTTGCGTTCATCAAGAGTGAAATAATTCATTTCTGGCTGGGAAGAAGAGCCTCCCTGGTCCCCTTTCATTGCTGTATGGATGGGCATCAAAACCATATACCATCACCTACAGAATGATTTGAAATGCTGCAAAGAAAATATGTTAAAAATGCATAAGGAAGCTGTAGTGAAATAGAACACTGCACTGTTCACCCAGCAATCATTTTCCTTAATTAACATCAACATTTCTGTTTGATTCATTTGGCTGTTCTATGTCCTTCTCAGACTTGCCGTTTTTCTGTGGAATGCTACTGTCTTTTCACTCATTTGTGCTGGTCATGTGTCTCCTCTTATAACTGTTGGACCCCAGTCCACCTGTTTGTTAAAGAGACTACCAGTTGCAAAGGTGATACAAGAATTCACTTTGTACTGGTTGTCTGGTCACTATTTCACCTTGAAGACACAAATTGTACTTCCTGTCACAGATGCTTTTGAGAACACCATATTGGCCCAGACTAAATGTAATACCGGTTCTACCACGAGACCCGTACCTAGATCTGCTTCACAGACAGGTAAACAAAATTAAAACATTTATCATCTCAATTTGAGAGTGCAATATAAATTTATTATAATATTTACTCTCTTTAAATTAAAGAGATTTTTCTCTTTTAATGAACATTATTTCCTGTGAAAGCAATGAAAGAACAAGCTTAGATCACTAGCAGGTATAGAAACAATGTCCCAGATTCTGGTTTTCTGTAGGTCAGGCACAGCTGAAAATAATTCTTTTAATCGATGTTGGAGAGCTCAGAATTTGATCTGTGTTATTTTATAGCTTGAATTAAGTACATAAAAGTCAGACTATTTCTTAGTCTCTGAAATTTGAATAGCAATTTGTATGGAAGAGGAAGGCTGATGCATGTATTTGTAAGGAATCCTTGCTGTTTAGGTTTCTGCCTTGGATGGTTTCTACAAATGACAGTGGCAAAAGATTACTGAAGTTTTGTGTAAGGGGGAAGGTGGATGTCTTTTTCTTTTGGTGTTTGTGGCCCAACATGTGAATTTGAACTGAAATTGCTGTAGCAGTTTAAAGCTAATTAGCATCAATGTATTCTTGTACTTTTAGACAGTTGCTAGTATTTTGCTGGTGTGATTCAACTGATACAGAATATGGGGTCCAGTTCTATATGCTGCATGATCTGTAATTGAAATTGTCTCTTCTGCCTCAAAACTCTGTTGGTATAGACGTTGGCAGGGATACTTACAACCCAGCACATGAATGCCACGTCAGATGCTAGGTTACACCTTGAAAAGTATGGATGACCTTACCATACCTGTAGGGTTATAACTGGGGATGCTGCTCTGGTGGAAGAAGGTCACTGTCTCTCTTGTAACTGAATTGCAGTGGTCAGGGCAGTCACAGCCCCTGTGTACCAGGAGGGAGGAGAAGGGGCTGCAGAGCTGCGTGACCCTGTGTTGCACCAATCAGTGCCTGCAGTAGGGAGGATGTGCATGGGGAGGGATTAAATAAATCAATTAATCTATTTCTCCCAGATCAGGTTGCTTTTCTGTTTACTGTCTGAACTGCCTGGCTTGGATTTTGTATTTTCTCAGGCCAGGTTTTGATGTGGGTTTTGAGTGCTGGATTATGCATAATCCCACTGCATAAGCTTCTGTCTCCGTGCCTTATTGTCAGAGCACTGCTTTGCCTTGTTGAGAGCAATGGCCCACAGGCTGTAAAGAACTTGATTCAGCATCTGCTCAGCTCAGGTCCCTGCGAATCAGCTAATGCACGGCAGGTACATTAAGTAGGAAGGCATGTAGTGATTTGATGGACTCCATTCTGCTTGTATATGTCAGGGCTGCAGAAACCCTTGGTAGATGCAAGGTCTGATTCCTTCTAGCTGGACTGTAGTCATCCCCATCAGAAAAGGGACAGGCATCAAGTGTGAAGGAAAGTGTAGATCATGACTGCCATGTGTACAGAAGAGGCTGAGTTACTTTTCCATCATGGGAGCTTCAGGCAGGCAGGTCTTAAAGGCTCAGCCTGAATTTCCTTCGGGACACATCCTCTGGGCATGCCTTTGTAGGTGTAGAGACTGGCTGTTGTGCTTGGGCTGGAAATGTCTCATTAAGTCCCTTCCACAGGGCTGAGGTGGTTTTGGGTATAAATAATGCAATAAGACTGCTAACAGCAGAAATATTAATGAGAACTTCTTCACCTACCACTAAGGTCTTATTGTCTTTGTGCCTTGTTTATTCTGTCCCTTCCCTGCAGCTCCAGCCTGCTCCAGGCTATAGTATTGTAAGTTGCTCAGGTGGTAATATCACCTTGGGGTGAGATAGAGTTAAGAAGTCAACTAAAATTCAATGGCTTTGGACTTCAATTTATAGATAAACATGTGGAGGTAAGCTGGAAACTGAATGAGCATGGCCTTCTGAAAATCATGTCAGCAAAAGTTATCATTTGCTACAGCACTCGCTCCGCAGAAATATTTCTGGTCCTTGCTTTATGTACGTCCTGAACTGAAGAGATTCAGCAATGCTAAACACTCAAGGTATTGATGGGCATCAATGTGACCACACAGTCTGCCCTCCCACAAATGACAGCAAGTGCTACAGGCTTTTAGAGACAGCATAACGGCTCCAATGTAATTTTTATGGCAAAATGAGGGAACAAGCTGTAAAAAAGGTACAAGCAATTCAGTAAGTGGAATAGTGGGAAGTGAACCTGTGACAATTATTTTTAAAAGACTGAGTCTGAAAGAAGCTAATGACTGATAGCTAACTCTTTTTGTTTTATCTCCTTTGAAAAGGTTGGCCCAGCAGACAAATGCCTTCTCTAGATACATTTGAAGATTTCGAAGCCATCCCCTCCAGCACAGATGAACTCTCCAACTCTTCCGACCTGGAGGAAGAGACCAACCCTAACAATGTAATTCCTTTTTCAAATTACGCTGCCCTGTCCCAGTGCAACCTCCTTTTCTCTAAAGATCACAATTTAACCTGCAAAGTTTGGGTTCATATCAGCCTTAAATTAATGGATGTGTTGGAGTACAGAAGATAGGTGTTGGGAGATTATTCCAAGACTATTTTGTTGATAAGGATCAGGACCATAAAAAGTCACCCTTACTTGTAAGCTGTAGCTTTACCTATTACAAAAGTGAGGGAAAACTCTGAGCCTTTAAAAAAGTAATTTCAGACTTTTCCAGATAACTTAACCTGGTGTCACAAACCCAATTTCTATATCAGAATAATGGCTGTCCAGTTAATTCTAAAGCCTGAATGCACAGCACAGTTCGGTCCTAAGTTTGAATAATATTTAACTTGGGCAGGATAAAAGGAATAAAAAGTGACACAATTCCCTACAGAAGAAATCTCTGCCAACTGGAAATGCCTAATTCAGTATTTAACTAAACTTGCTCTCTCTTGCACAGTGTTCTTTCATCCATAGTGACTATATTACTGGTGCATTGTTTCATCATTTTTTTAGGGGACCAGTCTTTTTCGGGTAGAAGGCAGTTTTGACAGCTGTTTCCCGGATTCTCTTACACTCGAGGATGGAGATTTAGTGCAGTTTGTGCAAGAAGGAGAGAACGGTCAATGGTAAGTCAGCAGAGAGACAGAATTTGACAGGTAGAACTGCCATAACCTCCTGGAAAAGATGGAAAATATTCAGAAGAATGTCAAAGCCTCTTCAAAATCAATCCAAATCCACTCACCCCATTGACCACAATGTGAAAGAGGCAGTGGGAGGCATGAACATACAACAAGCTTTGGTTAATTCCACCTGGTTGGCTTTCATCCCAAATGCTTGTGACATGAGGCTTAAGAGGACAGAAGTTTGCATAAAGGAAATGGAGGGGAATATTTGGGCTTTTGACACCTTCTAGCCAGAAGGACAGCTGTCAAAGGCAGCATGCTCCCATAGGAGACATCAATAAAATTCCCATGCCTTCCATCGAGCTACAGCAGTGAACCAGAGAGCATTTTTACCCCCAAAGGCTTAAATATAAGACGTGATTGACAAAGTGGAATGACTCTGGCCACCTTGAGCTCACGTACATTTTGGTGTATTTATTCTCTCTTGCTGACAAGTGAGTGTTAGGAACAGACCTGGTTGGATATGTGAATTCTCCTTCCGTGGGTAATTTGGAGGAAGAAGATCTGATCTCCTTGAAATAGCTATGCAGTCAGACCTTTCACTCAGAACTGACATGCAGCTGAGATGGGACCAAGTCCCATAGGGTGAAGTGAAATAAATCCATCCACCCTGCATGGTATTTACAGCAAGGGGGGTGGACAATATGAAAGATTCATTTTCTTCGGCTCTGAATTTGGCCCATGGTCTCAAACACAGGCCAAGGCCACTGCTTCCTTGTCGCACAGTCTGCTTGCAAGTGAGCTTCATCTGGGATTCTGGGTCACCATCTGAGACTGCTGAAACTTAGTCACCAGTTACCTGTAGGACTGACTGCTCTGAGTCCTCTGTCTTCTTCCTTAGTTTAGGAAATAGCAGCCCAACATGCACCTCTAAGAAACACAACCCAGGGAAAGGAAATGTAGGGAAATTCACTGACTCTTCTCTGAATTTCAGGTTAGTGAAGAAACTGGTCTCTGAGAAAAGTGAGTGGGTTCCTTCCAGTATATTGCAGCCAGCAGAGGGGGACAGTAACAACATAATTAAGAACAGCAATGCAGGTAATAGAGAACATGTGTTACTGGCATTTAAATTTCTTTTTTTCATACTAAAAAAGGATATGATAAAAAAGGATGTGTTAAAGAGTGCATTTTCTGTATTGAAGTACTCGGCCTGAGTGTCTGTCTGTGCTGCAGTCTCTGGTGACACAGCTGAGTTAGCCTAAAATTTGGTGCCGTGGATGTCAGAGCTAGTTAGGCACAGCAGCTTACCTTGGCATGGTTTAATTGTTTTCCCCTTCCTAGGCAGAACTTGAATCCCCCACCAAACTCCTGTAGCTGCCAGTACACAGGCTGGCTACGTTACAGCTAGCCCAAGTGTGTCATATGACAGGGTGTGTTATAACTGCAGGGTAGCTTTCATCCAGACACAGGTAGCGTTTGAATTTAGATCAGCATCAGGGATGTGGTTCTGGTCTAGGTTTGAAAACATTAAAGTCTCATGAACCATTGTGCTTTCATCATTTCACTGCTGGCTCCAAAGGCTGGAGGAAGGGCTGCTCTGGCGAGATTTCAGCCAAATCAGCACTAAAAGTCATCCTTTCTTCAGCTTTGGTTCTGACCTAACACCCAAACAGGTTGCACTGGAAAAGCTGAATCTCAGAAACACTGCAGATCAAAGGTTTACAATTTTAGATTAATTTTTGCCCATCCTTAAATATAATTTACCAAAATGTGTCCTGCTTTTATTCTGGTAACAGAAGAAAGCAAAATCTGGCACAGCCATTCCCTGGGGACCTGCGATAGAGAGCTACCAGCATTTTATTCTGAGTAACTGGTTTCTTTTGATTTTTTTTTTTGGGGGGGGGGGTGTCAGTTTGTTAAAATGGAGAAAGATCTTTATGAAAGTTAACCAGGATTCTTTGCTGTGGTTTAAAGGGAGTTTGGTAACTGCTGCTCCTTCTCCTCCACAGCAGGTCAGTTCTGTCTTCACCTCAGTGCCTAACTATGGCTCTCATTTCTTTGGCATGTCTACTGCTTCAAAAGAAAAATAAAGCCACACACACATTACAGTTTGTTACATGCCAAAAGAGCCTCCCTTGCCTTTAATGAAGGAATTAGGTGAGCAGTCGAATTGTGATTATTTATTTTTTACTTTATTTCAGGCTTTTAACAATGAACATCAAGACTGTAGATGGGAAATCCTTTAGACGTGTTGTAGTGACAATGCCCGTGTCCTCCTTTTCAGACATGTACAACGATTCCTGCAGTACAGCCTCAGTAGAGTCAGACACCAAGGAGAGTGAGGTGGCCAAAACCTTCCCAGCAGAACAGAGGGCTGGCAGCTGAACAGCAGGACCAGCCTTCCTCAGGACCCCATCCATCTCTATTTATTTTGGGTGGACACTGGATCAAAGTTGCCTTTCTCACAAGCTCTGAGGTTCATAATTCACTAAAACTTTATCAGCATGAACAGATGAGAACTGTGCTGTCCACCTGGCAAGCTGGGAAAAACAAACTTGAAAGGAACATTAAACATCCAGAAAGCATCAAAACCCACCTTCAGTATTAGAGGAGAAAAATGCTTCTCGCGTTGATTATCAAACTGGTTCAGAAGATGTGGCCTAAATTAGGTCGACAGCAGAGCTGAAGAGTTACTATGCACGCACCTTTTGGCAACTTTGCTTGAACACCGAGTCACTGCAGAGGGACACATGCATGGTTATGAGTTCTTGCTCTACCATGGGGGTCGCCTGGAGGTTTTTCCATTTGCTTGCCTCTGGCTGTGCCTTCGCCGTCCTCCTTAATTCCAGCTGATACATCAGAAATGTGCCCTTTTTGCTGATGGTCAACACCAAAAACATCCCATTTTAGGGTGGTTGTGGAAAGGAAACTTCTGACTTGGACCATCAGAGAGGCTTCATGCAGCAATGATCTAACTACTTTTGTCATGGAACAGTGAACAACCTGCTGCATACAGCATTAAGTTGGAATGATGCAGATGGCATCTCCTGGCTATGAGGTGGAGGTGTAGGGCTTAGCAGGGAAGCAAAGATGTGTGACAGCTACTGTGACAAACAACATTTTGAACTCTTTTTACAATACAAGTCATTCCTCTGCTCCCTCTGCAGTCTGTGGTTGCTGGATCACAATCCTTTGCATTTGGTGCCGAGAATTCAATTGAATGCCATTTAATGTCATATGTTTGAGTAGACTGCATGCTTTCTTTGTGTGCTGGGCTATGGAGTAGATACATTTCATCCCCCATTTGGAATATACTTAAGCATTGCAAATAGGCAGTGAGCATTAGATGCTCCAATGAGTGGATAAAGTGTTGTTGTTAAATACTTCTTTCCAGGACATTTGATTAAAGGACTGTACCAAATCTCTGCCACATAAGGATGTAGTATATAATATAAAGTGATTACAGATGTTATTATTCCTATACAAGCCATTAGCTCATTTAGAGCAGCTGTTAAGGCATGAAGGCATTTTCATGGTAATTGGGTCTTAGGTCCCACAAAAGCTGCTAATACTATAGTAAAGATAAGTATTAACTAAGGGTTGCAAACAGGCAAAGATCAGCCTGGTGAAAATGACCCTAGAAGCTCAAGAGTGAGTGACTGGCTTTCACTGTTAGGGATTTTTTGTTTAACCCTGAGACTAGTGGTGCTCTATGTAAATAACGAAGGGCACGAAAGCACTAAAAATGGAGATGAAGCAAAACCAAAACCCACCCTTTAGTAACTGAGCCTCTGAGCAAAATAGTAGGAGTCTGTATCATTTCTGCTATCATCTTTGCAGGGACCCAAGTGTTTTTCTTTGTGTCTCAGTGGAGGCTGGCATTGCAAATATCTTAGTGTGCAAGTCAGGACAGCTGTGAAGCAGGTAGATAGTCCCATTCAAGAAAAAGCCTTGGAGAAGGTAAAGGCTTATTCAGATTTTGTTTGCCTGTGAAGGCTTGTTGGTTAATTATGAGTTGCACTGTGGTGGTTAATTCCCATGTTTCTTCTAACCTTCAATATCTACACTCTGTGATGTCTGATATTTTCTGTTCATGACTGAAGGACCTGAGAGTTCTGTACCTTTTTGGAAGCTAATTTTGTCCTACAGAGATAAAAGCTTGTCTCTTTTGTGCTGGTCATTTACCTTAAAAATGACACGTAGGCTCTCAGGAACATGAATCCTCTTCGTCTGCTGTAGTTATGAGCATCTTGAAGGAAGTATTGGTTCATTTCAGTCCCCTAAGGAAATATGCAGTGATGTCTTCTTGTAGTGCAATTATTTTATCCTCTCCCTAAAGTGAGTTAATTTTGGTTTCTGTATTACTTTCAGTAATTTTTGCACTGCCTGATAAAAGTGCTTCTGTCTACCCCTGCCCTAAGCATAGGAGAGGAAAGGGGGAGGGAGCTCTGATTGCACATAAATAAATATAGTAAGCTTTTGTGTGTGTGTGTGAGATTGAGAGAGATGGGGAAGGGTTACCCTGGGTATATGAAACTGCCAAAACTAGGATTTGTGACAGGGCGGACAGATGGAAAGATGCAAACCTGCACTTTGGAGTTTCTTTGGAGGAATCTCATTCTAACAGTGAAATAGCAGTGGGAAGTATCTGTTTGAACTGAAGATGGAAAATCAGGTATTGTCAGTCCATTTCCTATCTCTGCTGGGTGCAGGGTGACAGTGTGCTAGTCCTATATCCCCCGGTGCCTCGATACCTTCCTGTAAAATGGGAGCTATTGGATTTTCCACGTGTTGAATTCTGATACTAAATTTTAGAATGTATGCAAAAATTGGGGACCCTCCAGAGGAGAGCAAAACATTCAACTCCATATGTCCTGCTGTGCCCTCCATGAGTGTCAGTGGTGGCATCCTGTGGGGCAGTCTAGAGCTGGAGCAGGGAAGAGGATTGCTGCAGAAGTGTCTCCTCTCTCCCAGCTCACCATCTCGTCATGACAACTGCAAGGTATGGGCTGGATTATAACAATTCTCCTCCCTGCTTTGCCTTTAAAAACAATATATATATTTTTTTTTTTTCCAAGATCTCATGTTTTATCCTTTCGGACCAAAGTTTGAGTCATTCCTGCACCATGAATGTCCTGAGGAGGACAAGTAACTCACCGCCCCGTGGCTGCATGCAGCAGTGGCACAGCACTTCGGTCTCAGCGGTCTTTGGGAGCTGATTGTATCACAGCCACCCTCGGACACTACTGAACCTGAGCAGGGAGCCCACAACCATTAATTATGTCTTTAACTTTCCTGCAATGCTGGTGAGCCAAAGGCAGCTGCCTGTTTCTCTCTCCATGTTCCAAACCCGACCCTACCGCAACATTTGCAGCCGCTGCTGGGAAGCGACCTGGCCCCTTTGCCTGCTTGGTGCCTGCAGTGCAAATGTCAGTGAGACGGTGCCGCGCTGCTGGGCTGGCTTTTCTAAAGAATGAGGTTCAATGACAGATCAGGCTGCTGACAAGTCTGAGAGCAGCCAACAAGAAGTAACCTTCTGGCTTTGCTGACAGGACAAAATGGGGTTTGATGACTTTCTTTTTTTTTTTAATAGTAGACAGGGTAGTCTTTTAATTAGTGTGTTTCTGGCAAGCAAGGTGATAATTAAGGGAATGAATCTACATGTACAGTCTAGAATATGATTTGGTAATGTCCAGCAAGACTAATCTGTACATTAAGTATACTTACTCTGTACGTAGGTCTTTGACACCATCATTTTTAGGTAGATGGACTTAAAAATCATAGTTTTCAAATATGGATTTAATTTCAGTGTTGTTTGGAGATTATATAGTGACCAGAAAGTCATTTAAAAGTAATGGTTGCCACTAAGGTTCAGTTGTAGAAGATACAAGATCCAAGGTAAATCTATGCTGTGACCAGCAAGTCCGTGCCAGCTGCCTGGCTGTTCTCTCTGGGTCCGGACTAGTGAGACCTGCCCTCCAGGCTGAGGTTTTGACTTGGATCTCCTCCCTCTGCTCTGCTGCTGTCTGCTGTGAAACTTGCAGAAACTTCACATCCTCAGAACTCTGCCCTCTGCTCAGTCAGGTGTAGTTGGGCAACAGACTCCTTCCTTACTGGCAGTAATCACAAACAGATAGAGAGGCAGTTGCCATGATATGCAAGTTTTGCTTTTAGTAAACCAGGCTAAAATGTAATCAGGCCTGATCCTCTCCTCTCACGTCTAACCCCACTGGGTGGAGAATTAGACCAATGGTCGTTGTCTTGATCATAAACGGCTGCAGCCAAACCACGTCTGAACACTGGCTTTTCTTGCCAGTGACAACAAAGCTGTGTGTGTGTCTTATCTTCTGGTTGTGTATGTGATGAAAAGCCATTTTATTATCCATAAGTTTCTTAGACTCTTGAGATTTCAAACAGGATTGGGTATGAGAACGGCCATGTGCTTCCTTTCCAAAAATACTCAAAGCCTGACTTCAAATATATATATATGATTAGAAATATATAAGAATAATAAGAAAAAAGAGCCAAATTGTGTATTTCTTCTTGCAGCTGGAGCTGAAATAGCTGCTAAGATTTCCTCTTCCCCAGCTGAGAATTGGTACAGTTTGTTTTTCTTACATATTTTCCATGGTGTTGATAATGATGTATTTGTATATTGTGACTGATGAGAGATAATCAGACAGGAAAAAAGCACAGAATTACCTGTCCTTTTTTTCCAGTCAAGACAGAATGTATGAATTTATTACAAGAAAAAAGTGTGCAAATGAACTTCCTGTAATTAGGCCATCTTGACCTGTGTAGAACCACACTTTGTTTGAAATTTATAAAAATCATAACTAGTACAAAACATTGTGGTTGATGTCTCTATATGAAGTAACAAGTCAAATGAGCTTTCTTTCTATTCAAAATAAATGAGTATCAGCAAAGGCACATCATGACAGCTGAAAAAAAATCCACACATCTGTCCAATATAACTTTATTTGTCCAGCACCTGTGTCCCAAAAGGCACAGTGTTTTTCTCCCTTACCTATCTCCCTTAGTGGTGTTCCTGAATCCCTGGGACTCTGAAGAATTCAAAGGTTCACACAGACAGTCGAGAGTTGAGTATGCTAATGCTGCAGCCATAAGGCAAGGAAGTTGTAGGATAACTTCATTATAGTTAATTCCAAGATATCTGCATACCTTTGGCTACCAGTGGTTTTTAGGGAGTGTTAATTGACCCAAATGCATGTTGTGGATCAAGGGCAAGCAGATAAAAATGAGAATGTAGAAACACAATGCAAATAGAGAGAGCAAAATAAATTGGAACTAATTTCAGCCGGTATCCAGATTTCTGCGGGCAAACCACCTCATTTGAGTTTTCAAGTCATTGGCCTTATCATGTTACTGCAGTGCAATACTGGTATGAGAAAATGAAGAACTAGGACCACACCAGATCCCAGGTGTGGGGCTTCCTTTGTTCCCCCCACCCCGAGCAGGCCCCATGGCAAAGGCCCAGGGCTGGAAATCCAGCCGCACACGTGAGCCGGTGTAACGCTCTCCTCTTGCAGATCTCCGGTGTGCAGCTACGCGTGCCGGGACCTGCCTGTGCAGCTCCCGTCCCAGCTTGGCGTGGTTTGCAGGAGGCACTTCACGGGATATAGGTAGGGCGCTGCTATTTGCTGAGGAGTGTGTTTGGGTGCAACACTAATGGTGAGCCATCCCGGCTGATCCGCCTTCAACAAGCGCAGTCCTTGGAGCAGGACCGAACCAGCCAGCAAAGGCTGCTTGTCAAAAAATCCTCAGTCATGGGTTTCTCTAGGTTTGCTTTGTTAACAACTCAGAGTTGAGCCACTACCACAGTGAATGGCAACCCTCCAAAAGTTTCTCAGTCTTATATACCTTTTTACCACCCATTATCTCAGTCCAAAATCTTTGAAAGTTTTCAGTCGAATCTCGGTTCCCAGGTCTTATCGTTCATCAAAGTCCTTTAATTAGTTCTTGTCTCAGTTCTCTCGTCTTGTCTGGTCCCAGTTCTCATCTCTGAGATTTCAAGGTCTGCTTCAGGTCAGTCGTCTCTTGTTCAGTTTATCTTGAAGTCCCATATTTACACAATTCTAAGAAAAGCCTCAAGTTTTTCCATTAACTATTACACATCTGTCTCTATAAACTCTGCATGTTTTAATCTTTTGCCAGTAAAGCACCTGCCTCTTGCTGATTTTTCATCTTTTGTTCAACTTGTCTCTACTGATTAGCTTGACTGGGTTTCAAACCAATCCTGGGTTGGAGCTATACAGTGGGGGAAGCTGGAAACACTGTTCATGGCCTGTTGAGCAGCTCTGTTGCATCTCATATTTTCCAGGTAACTCATTCTATTATTAAATCTATTGACTTATTCTACACTTTACATGGCCTTGCAGAGCCCCAGGACTAAGCTGCAGAGTGAGAGTCTGTCCTGCCCCCAGTTAGCCCAGCAGTCCTTTCTGTTTTCACTTTCTTTCCTAACCATCATTTATTTCCTTCTGCGGTAGTTTACAGACAAGAAGCATCGGTCTCCCCCTCTCTCTCCACCTCCTTTCCAGCCATGTGACTGAGCACTCCCTGCATCAAGTGAAACTTTTCAGTCCCCAGGAAACCTTGATTTCCTTTCCACCCACTCCACAGTGAGAAGCAGCATCTCTCCAACCTGCAGCTGTGCTGGCCATGGGGAGGAGCGCATGGAAGTTCATCTTGCTAATCTTTGCCTGTGGTGAGTAACATCCTCCATTATTTCTATCAGAAAAATGAAATAGACTACGCTAGTTTTGTTTCCTTGTAGTCAGGACAGCGCCTAAAACAGACGGAAAACTTTAAATAGTTTTGTTGCTAGCACTAAGGGTGCTTTTAGTAAAGTCCTACTCCTAGGAAATAACTATAACTATGTTTAATTGCAGCTGGTATAGACTTAGTCTGATGTTTTCCTGTGTATTTTCCCTTGCACTCTGTGGTGACATAAACTCTGACTCTGTGATGGAGTCAGCTCAAAATAGTATTAGAAGCAGACTTTTTGGGGCTTGCTTTTCTTAATTAAAAATAATTTCCAGACCAGCAGAACTGACTGAAAGTCTTGAGTGAGACAAGCAGAAGAAAAACTAAGGAAGCATTGCTCAAGTCATTCATCTGTCTGCATTGCAAGGTGCAGAGCATGAACAGGAAAGCAAGAGTGAGGCGCGGGGCTTGGAGAAGGCAGGCTGGGGCTTATCTCAGCGACAAACCACATCAAAGTCACAGTTCAATCCTTAATGCTGCTCTGTGAAAATCTGTGGAGCCAGCCTGGTCAGGGATATGTCCCAGCATGTTAAGTCATCCCTCAACGCCCACAGCAGTACAAAATCTGCCAGCTGAAAAAGGAAAGAGCGTGGTTTAATCTGTGTATTCTGCAGTGTGTTTTGCCATCGGCACACAGGGATCACAGAAGTATCAACTCCGTCCCTCTCCCAGCATAGTGAGCAGGGAAACAGCCCAGGGACTTGACCACAAGCAGCTCTCGCTGTATCTATCTGCTTTGCTTTCCTGCACCTGCTTCATAGAGCCTGCTGAAGTAGCCCCAAAACATATTCATGAAAGGAGAGCATGATCAGACTGAGAGAAGTAACACTAATAACTCAGGGGTCAGTAAGGATCTTTTTGACCAGAAAGAACTTGTTTCCTCAGCTCCTTATCCATTTTTGATCATTCTTTTAATAATTTGTTGTCATCTTTTAATAATGCCACAAAGTCAAGTCTTTCTCTGCAACTCTAATAAACAATTAGAGTTTAAGGATAAAGGTTTAAGAAACTGCTCCTATATTGGAGGGAAACTATGACAGTACCAAAACCTCTCAGAAAATCTCAGTGCTTTTCCAGTTCCTGAAGGACTTAAACCAAAGCAGCTGGAGCCAGCAAGAGTGTTTTCAGTGCTTGTAGGAGCTGGGTCAGGTTTTTGTGTCCACACGAGATCAGTCAGCTAAACACGAGCATTTCTTCTGAGCGGCAGAAAGTGGAACAAATCTGCTGGGCGGCTGAGCAGCATGAGTGTGTGGTTAGACAAGAAGAGGAAAAAATCCTCAGCAAGTGTTTTTTTCACCCACCCCATTACAGGACAGCAGGCTGAGAAATGTCACAGCCAGATCGTGGCACTGAGTGCTCCGCTCCCCACCGTAATGCCTGGGAGCAAAGCAGTGACGTTCCTTTGCTGGCATTGACTGAAACTTGTCACCAAAGCATGAAAATGGGGGCTCCAGGCCCAGACTGGGAACAGCAAATTTCTGAGAGCTGCCCTGATCCTTTTCTGAGAGTTTTGTTCTGGAGCATTGCATGCATGGAGGCTTGCTGGGCAGAAACACAGCCCTCGGCATTTGTAATGCGCAACTTTGAAGCCAAGGTGAGACGAGGGGATTGCAGCCGCTTGCTCCGGGAAGATACACAGCAGGGAGCACGCATCTCTTGAGCAAAATGTTGGTCGTATGTTCTGAGCTGGCTTCATAGGAAAAATAAAGAGGAATATCAGGGGGGTGCAGAGCTGCAATTCTTCATTGTTCTGTGGCCCCTTTTGCTGGCAGAGCTGTGAAAAGGGCTGGCGGGGTGGGAGCCGTGCAGGCGGCTCCTTTGCCGAGCCGTGCCAGGCTCCTTGAGAGGCAATGCTGCAGTTCTGAGGGAGCCGTGGTGATTTAGTTGGAGGGAAGGTCAGGCACCCCATGGGCCCACCTGCCCCTTCGCACAGCAGAGTTACCGAACTACCTCCAACAGCCACCCAAGACGAGCCAAGACCTTTCGGTGCAACCGGAGAGCAATCCTTACCCATCCCTGGCAGCTCATGTGGCCAAATGCTTTTTGAGAAGACAACTCAAGCCAACAGGTTTAGCAGCGTGGCTGTGCCCCGAAAGAAGCTCCAAAATGCTTGGGAGAGCTGTGGGAGGCTGGAAGAGCAGTTTGGCAGGTCAGCTGGTGAGCATGAGCCGTGAGCCACCACAAAGACATTTCTGACTTTACCCCTCAGCGACCCTGTCAGGCTGAATGTTTCTGTAATGGAAAATAGTTAGGTTGAAATGACCTTTTGGAGAAAATGAAGCGTCATTTAAAAGCTATGGGTAGCACCCAAATGTCAGTAAAATAATGTTTCTCTCCATGCCTGTAAGGTAGGTGTTATCTGGTCAGTAATCCAAACCAATCTGTTAACTAAAAACTAAGAAGTACTGACTATTTAAGACTTGTGTAAATTTAAATACGGGTTGTTTAGCAGTCTTGCAGGGGGAAAAAAAGAGTGAAAATTGCAAGTTCTCTTTTGTTTTTATTGTGCTGATACAATTAGATGCAACTACCTATAGCTGGTATATGGCAACTGCTCTGATTTTCCACTGGCAAACAGAGAAGGAGATAAGTTATCTGCTTTTCAGCTCTGCCAGCAGGTGTGGTAAAGTCTAGGGGAAAGTGAGAAAATGAACTAAAGTATCATATTAATTATGGCATTTTTAGGTTCCTTCTGATAAAATTCACAATCAGACAGCTCTGTCCTGTCATTTTTGTGGCTTTTCAGCTGTATCAAGTTGCCCTTCTTTGATGATAACATCTACACTGGCAGTCAAGTATATTCTGTACAGCACAGAAGTGAAACCTAGGCAATTTTAGGAACATGGAGTATACATCTACACTTCTGCTCTTCTCTAGCATAGCGATTTTTAAGGGAAAATTGTGGTATGGGTTCAGATCTATACATCTGTTCTCACTTCTTTGGTTTTGATCTTGAATTTGATTCAAAACCCAGTAGGTTTTATTATTCTTATTTAGTTCATATGTATCCTAAAATGGTGAGATTTTGTGAATTCAGCAATTGTTGCAGGTCTCTCTTCATGCTGAGTGAAAATAAAAAATTAAATGAAGAGGAGCTTGTGAAATTTCAGCCATTTCCATTCTGAATGTGCCTCTGGCCTTAACTGATCCTAAAATCTGAATCTCAGCAACCTGCCTGCCACAAACCTTGGACACCAATTCATGAGAAATTTCTTTGGAAGAACCAGCGTACAATAAACTTCTCAGACAACATGTTGTGGCATCCTCTGTGGAGCCATACTGCTAGGAATATGAGCTGTCTTGGACTTTTGGGTCCCTTCAGTCTCCAAACTGGAGAATTCATCTCTGTCCTCCAGCTAATTTAGGCAGTAAAGCATTTAACTACACCTGAAGCTTCATGCACATGAAGGAATTCATATATGTCAGTGATTTATGATTTCTTTTATCTTGACCTTTTCTTTACAGAGTCTTGTTGCATACTCACAATCAAACACTCAAGCAGAAGAGTTGTGACCTTCATCTATTCTACAATGTACTTTTCCTACTTTTGCTTCACTTCCTTATTTACATTTAGGAGCCAGATATTTTCTTTTCAGTTCCACAAGGGACAAGTTTCTGTAAATGTTATAAGATGGAAGCGTAATTTTGGTGCTGTGACTATTTCCAGATGTGGTCCAAAATGCCCCTGGATGCTGTACCCTGAAATTTGTTTCTCATTGCTGAAAGCCCATCCCTGAGAGGGCTGGACTTTCCTTGTTTGGAGCATCCCCTTGGGTACCTCCCAGGAGGAAGAACTTCAGGGTTCAAGCTGGCATGGCTACAACAAAACCAAAAATAAATATCTGGAATTTCCCTGTCTCCCAGACTGGTGTCCCAGACTATTGTGAATCACTGTAAGACCATTATGCTGCCTCACTTCCTCCACACACACAACATGTTCCCTTTCCCCATGCATTGTTGGTAAGTAACCAACCACCCCTTCACCTCTTACACCCACTTTATCCTTCTTAGATCTTGATAATTTGCTTCTAGCAAATCTTGCTGTACTACCGCCTGCAAGGGAATTCTTGAGCTGCCTGGGGATTGTGCAAGGTCTGCTCACACCTCCAGCATCCTCTGGCTTCTTCAGCAGTAAAAGCACCATGTGAGGAGCTGGGAGCCAACGTGCTTCCACTGCAATGGGTATATTCAGAGGTGTGAAGATTGGGAGGAGGGTGAAAAGTTATTGATAGTCCTACAGCATGTCTGCCTTCGCTCTCCTATCATGACTGGAGCCAAATGAAGAATAAAATCATATCACCCACTTGATAACAAAATCAGTGCAGTTGTGTTGTGGGTATCAACAGAAATGTTAAAGGTAAAAGTTTCTAGACTACTACTTATTTGTTTCTTTGCAGCATTTTCCTCCTGCTCTGCTGAAGTGGCTCTGGGGGTCGAACTGTCTCCAGAAACCATATCCTTCCATCAGACGGCTACTTCTGCTCAGCCACTTTCCCTTTATCATTCTTCACCCCATCAAGGTACCACAGTTCATTTTAACAGCACAGACTCTCTTAAAACAACACACATAAGCCATAGAACAACTGTGCAGACAACAGACCAGCACGACGTAACAACAGAACCAGACCATCACACGACAGCCCAGGCAGGAGCAACCACCATACAAGTGACTGGCCAGAAATCTCCCATGGTGGTATCCACAACATCAGCAGACAACACAACTGCAGCTGGTCAGGCTACAACCCAGGCAATCGAAACAGTTACTCCTGCAGTGAAGAACACAACCATACACCCTATGTCCTCAACCAAGCAAGCCAGAACACATGTGAGCACAGAAATGACAGCGGCAGCCACAAACACAACCATAAAACATACAACAGGAAACACACAAATGACGGCTGCTGCCCTAACTACTATACCCACCACCAGGCAAACAGTAAAGCCCACCACAGGGTCAGGAAATCAGACAACAGCGCCTAAAAGTCCAACAGCCACAGCCATGATCAACACAACAACCATTCGTCCACGGACTCAAACAACCATCCCATCTACTATGATGACAGTGAGACCCACTCTTGCACCGCAGCCTTCTCCCATTCCCACTGGCACATACACCGTTTCCAATGGGAACAGGACCTGCATCAAAGCAGTCATGGGTTTGCAGCTGATCGCTCAATATACACAGAAGGTGAGGTGGAAAGACTACAAGGATGAGCTTTGTAATGACTGTTTCTTCATTAGCTGGAATTTATTCTTCTTCTTTCAAAGCAATTTTTAGACGTTAGCTTGTATGATAGAAATAAGTGGTTTGCTACCAGTCTGAGGGCTTTTCTGTGCGACAGCATCTCAGCTGCTGTACTTTGGCTTGTGTGATGATGTCAATGGGATGTGCAGGCGCTTTCTTATATCAGTGATGTAGGTGTGGTAGCAATACTGAAGGGGTAGATCAGCCTTCAGCATTATTCGTGTTTCCCAGAACGGAAATCTAAATTGACTTCAGCGAAAGGCTTGACATTGCGAGTTGCACAGACTTGGCTTCAGAGGTGAGTTGTCTTGATGCAGATGCCTGGAGATTTTAGGATCACAGGAACTGCCAGGCTGGGTCATAGCAGGGGTCCTGGGGAGCTAGTACCCCCTCCTAGCAGTGATCCACAGTGAATGATTCAGCAAAAGATGTCATAAAACCCGAAATGGTGATTATATCCCTCATACTTATGGTCTTGTAACCTCCATTAATACAATATGTGGGGTTACATCCTCAGGCTCTGGAGTTCATATGCCTCAAGACATCCCCATTACAAATCCAAATATTCTTGTTTGGGGTCTGAATATTTCTAACATGGGAGGAGTATCTAATGTTGGTAAAAGTAATTTTCATCGCTTGTCCTGCGGGAAACCAGGCAGGGAGCATGGTTCCCAACCTTATCAGACCACAGTGAGATGTTTATTACAAAAGTAAGGTGTGTTTGAGATAAGACTGAAGGAGCCAAACTGTATTCAGAGCTGCAGAGCTCCCCTTTCAGACTACAACGTGGGTTGGCAGATGCTAGAGGTGAACTGTAAAGGACATAATGAGGAGGCAGGGGTGATATGAGGAGCAACATACGTTGAAGCCAATCTAACCCCTGCCTGCCTTTGTCTTGATCTTTCTTCTGCCTTCAGGTGCAAGTTGCCACTGCTCCCTCTTTTTAAATTACCACTGGTGCTCATCTGACCCTGCTCTGAATCGTATCAGTTCACCAAATGAGCAGAAAACTATTATTTTCTGCCATCTTAATGCACTGGAACAGCTCAGTGATGTGTCAGACAAGCACTAGGGCTAGTTTATGAGTGGGGAATGACCCTGGCAGACAGCAATTAGGCTGCCGCCACTACCAGCCTGTTCCTTCAGCCACACAAAACCTGTCTGGGGGGAAAAAAAAAAAAAAGCAGCTATAAATCTCTGTGTGTTTCTTATTAAGTTTCTCCCCTCCTCTTCATAAGCAGCCCTGCAACGTCTCTTCTCTCCACAGAAGGGGATGGAGTACATGACTGTCAACCCCAATGCGACACAGACATCTGGAAGCTGTGGGACGGTGCAGTCTGAACTGAACATAACTTTCAGTGGAGGGTTTATAAACTTCACCTTTGTAAAGGTAACTGTTGCATTCAGAGGGAAGGAGTGTTTAGAATTGGGGAGCTGGAACTTAGCCTGCCTTTGATCCAGCTTGTGCTGTGGGAAAAGGCATTTCATTCATCTCTATGCTAGTTTTCCACCTGCATATAAGGCGCTATTACTCCTGTCCTTCCCAGGAGGCTAGAATCATAGAACCATGGATTAATTCAGGTTGAAAAAGACCTTTAGAGGCCACCTGGTCCAACACCCTGCTCAGAGCAGGGCTAACTTCAACATTAAATCAGGTCTTGTCTGATTGAACTTTCAATTTGGAAAGGTTCATATGTGCTATGAAGGGTAGGTACAGTGCCTTGCCATCCTTTGACAGAAAGTGCTAGAGATGGGTAGCAGTGTTAAAGCTACCCATCTAGCAACACAAAGACTAGAAACAGCCTCAAGCAAAATCTGAATCTCATTTTTACATAGGCAAAAGTCTAGTGAGAGGGAAGGCCAGGTCTGTTGTTTGCATTGATGCAGGACAGAGGGAATGGCTTCGGGACTGGAGCCCCTGCGCAGGAACAAAGTGTGTGTGCCAGGAGTTCTGACTCATGCTATCACATTGCTCTTATGAAATGGTGTCTCAGGGACCACCTGAATGCAGGTGAGGTTAGTCATTTGTTTCCCATAAATGCCAAGTATCACAACTGTCTGGCCAAAAGCCAGCTGTGGCTGTTAAATCTAAAGGACAACCTGTACAGTTTTAAGTGCCCAGGAGCCGCGGCCCATCCACAGCTGAAGGGGCCTAATTTCATCTCCTTTCTGAGTGGAAAATTCCAAACAAGTGAACTACAACAACAAAATTGTAGATAAGTGCCCCTAAAATGCACCACACCAGGGAGACTTATAAGTACACACAGAACCTCGGGCAAGAGAGAAGCCCTGCTAACAGTGGGAAAATAAGCTTCTTTTTTTGACATTGTGTCTATTGGTACCACGTTCCCCACTGGGACTGCATCCTATGTAGATGAGGCTTTAACATAAGCTATCAAGAGTGCTGCTGCTATTCTAACCACAGGAGAAAATTGCCGAGTGCAGCCATCCTCTTGCTTCCTCAGACATTTACACAGTTTACACATTCTGGGAGGCAGCATGCAGTATTATTTACATGAAGGCTAGTAAGGGCTGGGTGGTGATGCCAGCAGGGCTAAAGACAGAAGTTAATACTGTGTATAAAGTCATTAATGTGCAGGGAGGAATATGGCATGGGTTGGATCCCATCAAACTCTGACTGAATGTAACATGCATGTCCTGGAGCTCCATAGCAGTTCAGAGCTGCATAGAATCATAGAATGGTTTGGGTTGGAAAGGACCTTAAAGATCATCTAGTTTCAACCCCCCCTGCCATGGGCAGGCACACCTTCTACTAGACCAGGCTGCTGGGGCTATCATTGCTGATCTGTGTCCTTCAATTAATCAAGCCAAAATGTCAACCTTACGTCCTGGTTCTGAGCTCAAATTAGTGATGATTAAGAAAAGTACAAATGGTTAATCAGTCACTTCCATAGAAAGTCCAAGAGGCAACAGCAAACTATGCCACACCTGAGTCATTAATGCTTGAGCAGAGAAAAGGTATCAATTAATAATCATCTTGATTTTAGTTTATGGCAGAAAGTTTTCTAAAAGTTACAGAGGAAAAGTGAGGTAAAAAATCAAGGAGCTGTTTTAAAACAAAGGATCAGTTCAGACCATGAGTGTTTGCTTTAAATGTGTGCTTCCTGCAACAAGGGGAGCATTTTCTGTGTTACAAGGATCCTTAGAAAAAGTCTGGTGATTCAAGTACCCATGAAAGCCCCAGCTTGTAGCAGTGCTAAGGAGACTGATGTGAACCTTTAGGAGGTACTTGACCTGTCTTGCCCTGAAAAAGGTGGTTATTGGCACAGCATTAGACAATCCACCCTTTACTTAAAGATAAGCCTCAAGAGCATAGCAGGGCTTGGCTTAGACTGCTTTGAAATTCAAGTTAATAAGAAATAATTTTGCTGCTGTTTTTTACGTGTTTGGCCCCCACAGTCTCTCTTAACTGCTTTGAACCAGGAGTGCTCCAGTGGTGGCACTTCTGATTTTCACCGGTGAGAGAGGAGCTGGATCAGGCCCCAGGGCTGCAGCGCTGGTGCGGGGCAGCAGGAGGTGAGCACCTGGCTCAGTACTCACCACTGCCAGCTGCCTTTTGCAAAGAACTTGAAAAAAGGAAGTTTTGTAACCAACCCACAAGATGTGAAGTAGGAGCAGGTGTTTTCCCCAAGCAAAGTTATTAACTGTGGCCAAACAGAACATAGCACTGCCGCCAAAAAAATGGTAATATTTGACCTATCTATGTCTTTAAGTAGGAATAATGCTGAGAACCTCTTCTCTGGTGTATTTCTTTCTTAAACTTTCCCAATCCACCCTACCGGCTTTTAAACTGCATAACATTAAAACTGGCTGCACAGGAGACATTCATGTCTGCTGTGATTTGTCCACCAGCTGCACTCACCAGTCCCTGCGTGCTCACAGCTGGAATTAAAATGACTAGTAGGGCTGCTACATAAAGACTTATGTTATACTCCAACACTGCTACCAGGGAAAAGCTCTTAGGGCTGGCCCTCACTTTGTGACAGTCCAGGGGAGGACAGCATTCAGGTTGCACCAGGGTTTTAGGGCACTTGCAGGCAGGACACTTAGCTGGAAATTTTGCTCTGTGCTGTTGTGCCAGGTGCTTTCCATGTCAGCAGTCTGTGCGCATACAAAAAAAAGCCAGCCAGAACCAACAGTGTCAGCAGGATGAAAAGAACAGTTATTTCTCCCCTACACATCCAGGTTGCTGTTTTCTCATTTGTAGTGACTGCTGTTGGCAGACAAAATAGGAACTGAGTGGTACTAGCATGAGCATGTACTCTTGGCTCTCAGCTTGTTGCTGACCTCTCCCAGTTCAAAACAATATGATGAACATAGAAGCACTGCTGCTTTCTGCAGTTTGCTCACGCAAAGAGCATCTATTCATAAAGTGCACTGCAGCACCGAGAGTCCCAAGTACTTCTAAAGGTGTGGGCTTAGGTCCTGCAAGCAGGCAGACTGCAGGTCAGCATGGATTAATTCAGTGCAGGATTACTCAGGAGAGCACTGTAGGGACTCTCAATAAAAGCAGAACAGGTGAATAAAAATAAAATGGCCTTATCACATGCCAGTTAATTTGTGCAATGTATACTGTTTGCTTAACTCCCTCCTACTTTCGGTTACCACAAGTATCACACAAATGTCTAGTTTGAGCAGTGTGTAATAAAATGTGTTTCTTTGGGAAATTCTTTGTGAACATTTTGCTGTGGTGAACTGTATTTTTTTCACAAATATGAGGATGTATTACGAATAAAGATATCTCTTCTTTCACAGCAAGCTCCAACGTACTATGTCAGTAAAATTGAGGCCAGATTACAGTTATCTTCCGAAGGTCAGTGATTTTACACTGTCTTAATTTCATATCAAACTGTTCTGGGTGTGGAGCAGGCTTCATGTCTTTAAAACAATGGATTTTGCAAATTATGTGTTTATCAGGCTTTCAACATGTCACTCACCTAAATCTTATGGTATGAAAATGGAAGAGAAGGGACTGGGCTGCAGTTTCATCAGAATTGTTCAATTTTCCTTTTGTCCTCAAAAACTTTCCCTGCCCCACCTCCTTCAAAATAGAGAATACTTCAAACCTAAATTTAAGATACAAAACAGTCCTCAAAGTTTTTATCTGCAAACACACAAAAATGCTGTGACTTCAGTTCAGTTGCATGCATCTTTCCAGTCTAATAAGCAAACTAACTGAATACAGTATCTGGATCACAGAAATGCAGAGGTGGATCCAGATTTCAAATACACCAGTATGAATAAGAGGCATGTCTGACATTCTGGTTTGGCAAAAATAAGAACTGGACCCAGGATGAGGTTCTTCAAACCATTCTGATATCCTAGACCTTGTCCATGCTTTTGTCAGGTGATTAGATTTTCTTTTTCTTATATAGACCTGATTCTTGCCATTTGAACAGGCAGGAGCTGCCCCAGAAGTTACGGCCCAAAAAATCCTAAGAGAATATCATTTAGGTCAGAGAGAAAAATTCTGAGCCACCACTTCAGTTTTTCTCTGACATTAATTTTGCACAAATTTGTCCAAATATATCAAATCTGTGATAGGTTAAACAACCATATTATGTCACTTCTCCATTTGTTACTCAAGTCTTTGAATTGACTTTTGTCCCTGAAAGAAAAACAAATCAGGAGCTTGACCAGGTGTGTCCTAATAGCACTGAGCTTTTTGGAAGCTCAGTGCCTATTTTTCTTCTCACTGATGAGCACTTTTATTAACTCAAGTGGCGCCTATTCTGAACTACAGCAATTAAAGTAAAAGAAAAGCTGATCCAGAGGACATGTCTCCTACAGATGTTCTCAGTCTAAATAACCAGAGTTTTCTTGTGCATTGCTAAATGCAAATTGCAGCAAATACAAACTAATCGGCTTAATCATAAGTTTTAAAATCCTCAAATATACTTAGAGTCCTCCATACTGGTGCTGGCAAGAGACATTGCTACGCATGGCTATTTGTTACTGCCTCTCTGCCAGATGTTGTCATTTCAGTCTGCCAGCAGGGTTTTTTTTTGCAGTGAGCAAGCCCGTATCTTTTCTAAGATAAAAATTACTAAATTAACTGTATCAGTACACACTGGTGTACTGACTTTGACTGAAGAGGACCAGGAGTATGCTGCACACTATTGTGCTGGCAGATGTGGTGGAGGTACAATGATGCAGAGTTGGTGATGTGGATGATTTTTGTCTTAAACTGTTATATCTGCTTTCAAAGGATGATATGCATAAAGGATATGCCCAGGTTACATGACCTTTTCATGCTTTGAACTTGAGCCATATTTTCCGTAAAGTACTGTGATACTGAAATATGTTCAAGAACATATTTAATACATAAAGCAATACAGACTAGATATGTCAAATTCCCATGCTAGAGATGGTATCTCTGTTTTGTCTGGAAATAGCCATGCTGGAGATCTAAGATAGTTGTCTGCTCCTGTGAGAATCCTAACCCCCTCTTGCAGGCTCAGGTTGTTAAAATATTTTGAAGAAGCATCTGAAATTTTAGCCACTTTTTCAGACCCAAGCTCAGCTGAGTTGCCCATTGATAGTTAAAGCACTCATTTAAACATGGAAGAAATGTAACTGATACATTATGGGGAAAACATCCATGCCTTAGACACATATGTGACTGCTGCTCTGCCAAAGCACCGGGGTTCCTCCATTTTATCTCAGAAAAATGTTGGTTCCAACAGAGTTTGTGTGGATTCTCATTTGTCTTTCTCATTATGCCTTCCAGGTATGCTTTACTATGCAGCCATACATGAGAAGTTGTTTACAACAAAGCTGGGGAATTCCTTTAAGTGTGCTAGCAAGCAAACCTTCACCTTGGAGAAGAACTTCCAGCTACTCTTTGTTAATATGCAGCTGCAGGCGTTTGATATTGTCGGTAACCAGTTTGGAAAAGGTAAGTAGAAGGTTACCTTTTCCACCCTTCTGAGATCTACATGTCAGTACTCTGGTAGCCTGATAGATATAATCTGCTAGATTATAACCATACACGTGCGGTGATCCTATAGCACAATCACAGCTTTGTAATAGTTGCCAAATAATGTAACCTGCCCACTGCTGTATTCTCACCCTTTTCTGAGTAATTTTCAACACAGTGGTAATACCTATGGAAGATGGAAATGTATCTTTCCCTCCTGCATTCAGTACCTTCTGTTTCACCTTCTCATTAAAAATGTTCAGTTCTACAGGCACAATTTTATTCTTCACTCATCTTCTCCCAGAGCAAGCGGAGGTGTGTTCACCACCATTGCATTGCCCAAACCCCTAATATGTACAGTTAAGTTCAAGGTCACTGTTCTCAATATAGTCAGATTTTAGCTATTTTGAAAGGCTCTTGACACTTATGATGTCCCACAGCTGCAGCAGCAAAACTGCCAACTAATAAGGGATATTTGTGAATGCAGGATGATACTTTCAGAGCAGCTGTGTCTAGACATGATGAAATGTGCTCCTGAGGAGGAACATGATTGGCATGCTCCCAGTTTCAGAATTATATGTGATGCTCATCTCTGCAATTTGTCTTTTCTTGAGTACAGCCACAAAGAGACAACTATGTAGCTTAGTAAAAGACAGAGACAGAACAGTACTGACTCCCCTGGTCTCTGGGAGAACGTATTGGGGCTCATAACAACTTCTTCCCCACACCCACACCTGGGGTTCCTTCCACAGGGAAATGAGATGTTGCCATCCTTGTTTCTTGTCCGGTGATGCAGCCAGGACCTGGCTGGGCTGTGGGGTCCAGGACTGCTGGGTGCACCAGGAAACTCCCATGTCCCACAGTATGGACACTCTCACGGCCTACTGCCTTACTTCTTATGAGATGCATGAAAGATCCTACAAAAAGCAGAGAGGTAGACTAGATTGGACCCTGTGGTCTCTTTCAAATTGTACATCTTCACATTTCTGTGACTTCCTCTCAGGGTGTTTCCATACAAGAACTCAGGTGGAAAGATAGGCTTATCAGTTCTCCAGCCTTTCAGATGCACTAATAAAACATTCCCTTCTTCTGAGATTTGACTTTCTGCATGCTTACAAAATATTGCCCCTGTATTCTTTTTATTTTAGATCTGTCTTTTGACTCAGTTTGGCTCTGTTTGACTGATTCTTCTTTTGTTACTTCACCATTTTGGCTGCCTTTCTTATTCTAAAAGGAATATAATGGGAAACAACATTTGGGGCTTTTTAAAGACATGGACCATTTTCTTTGCATACTTTTCTTTGAGTTCTTAAAAGCTGCACTGAGAATCCAATCCATGTTCTCATTCTCATGAAGATTTTTTTCATGGGATAACACTGAGCTGGAACAACGCATCTGGTCCCCACATTCCCATTTGAATTTGTACAATGAATGAGTTCAGTTATGGCTTTTGGTATGGCCTCACCTCTAGCAGAGACAGAGCTTAGAAAGACTCTCTCTTTCTCCCCCCCCCAGCCCCCACGCCCCCAGGTCAGGCTAATCTCTGCTAATCAATACCATATACAAAATTAAATTAGTTTTGCTCTTAATCAAAGGGCTGAGAAAGCAGCTACCACCTCTGAAAAAATTCCCCAGTGGCCATGAAATAGTTACGAAACTGTTACGTACCTCTGCTCTGTATGCAGATTTTGAAAGACAAAATCCCCAGTGAAGGAATGACTCTATACACATCACCAGCCTCCTGCCCTCAGGTGTCTTGAGACTGGTAGTTTCACTTCTGTTGCTCCTGATTTGCTTATCTTTAAAAGAGGAAGAAAAAGAAAACAATAATGATCATTGGTTTCAAGTTCCTTACAATTTTGTACAGACTGCAGCAGCATTACATCGATAGCTTGGCCTGTTTGAGTGTGGAAAGCTGTAAAAGTGTCTTCTGAACTGCATTTCAGTATAGCAGAAACAATTCCTAGTTCATAGCCCAAGGTTTCGTGAAAGCAAAATGGCCAATTCAAACATCTCTGGCTTTTGCAGTACTCAAATGCAAATACTTTTCAGCTTACTTCCTTAGCAGCAGGTTACATTAACCAGACAAAGCTTTTAAAAGGCAGCATCTAGTAGAATGCTGATGCCTTTGGCTTTGTGGCGTTGCATCACATGAAATCACCATCTGGATCAGAGAAGAGGAGGATCAGATTTTGGGGAAAGCTGTGTGGGGGCTCTGGAGCTGTGATGTGATGTCATGCACTCCACATGCTCCCTGGGCTAACTGCCTGCTGTTGGTGTAGAGATTCCGCCTGGGGAAAAGCCCAAGCTAAGCTACAGTCTGTGCCAGCACGGTCATCAGAATTAGACAATAACAACAGAGGCTTTTGTCTTAGAGCGCTGTTGAAATCTGCCTTGGAATAGTCACGGAAATGAAAGGGGTGGAGGGTGTTGTATCTCCCTCATACCTGGGTATAAACTGGATTCACTGCTGAGCTGGGATATACTCTGGGGTTTAGCTGATCAAGCCACCCTACTTAGAGGATAGTTTGCTACTCAGGTGCCACTCAAAGCATCATGCTAGAGGTCTTTCTTTCCTTGGAGCCCGAGGAAGGACCATTCCTATAGATCAGATGGAAGATGTAGGTCTGATCCAGTTCTGGGGTAGCACATCAGTGATCATTCCCAGACCTTGCCTTCACTCCCAGGGCTACACTTGTTGTATTGTGAATTTGAGACTGATACTGCCGTTGTTACTTGGGTGAATATTCCATTTATGTCAGTGACCCAGATGGTACAGTCTCTGCATAGGAAAGCCACCAATTTACCCCAGTCTGGAAGTTCATTTTTAAGTAATGAGTTTCCATTCAATCAGAGGATGACTTGACTATTCATTTTGGTAGGAACTGGCTGAAGAAGTCAGGATTTGCCCCTTCTGTAGCTAAGAGGTATGTTTGGAGTGAATATATCTTTGGATGGTTCTTAAAAGATATTATTTGTGTCAAAACCTTTTCTGATATCATCATATGTACAATAAAATTACAATGGTACTGCTAAAGCAACCCCCTGGACTAAGTCCAAATCTTCTGCCTTCCTAATCTCTTGATGTTCTGACTTAGCCACAATTATCCAGAAATATTCTGAATTAAACACAGAGAACAATTAGAATTTGATTTTTCGTAGGAAACACTGACTTAACTAGGATCCTTGCTGCTCTAATGATGTGCTGGACTATAGGCTCCCTTCTCTGGCCTGATCCCGTTTACTGGGCAGAAGCAATTAGATGCCACATAGGAGCGGTTTTTGTCCATGCAGGATGTGTCTTGCTCTTTATTTTTAGACTTGCACTTTGTAGCGTGATGCTCCACATCTGCTGTCAGCAAGAAAGCCTCCTACTGTGTATGCACTGATCTTGACGGTAAAACAATTACTGTGGACATGAAAGAGCAGAGTCATTCTCCAGTGAAGCATGTAGCAATTTCAAAAGGGGCAAGTATTGTTTTCTTGAGATAAGGCTCATCACAGACAAAAATGTGATAAGTATAGCTCAGGAAAAAAAAAAAGAAAACAAGGTTTTGAGAACTTCTGGCTTGTATTTGCTAACTTTTCTGGAATATAGATGTATAGTCTAGGAGTACAGTGTTCTGCTGTAACACATTCTCTGATCTCCTTTTACTTTCAGAAGAAGAATGTTTTCCTGATAAAAACAGCAAAGCAGCTCCAATTGCGGTGGGCCTGAGTATCCTGGGATTGTTTGTCATTGTGTTTGTCACTTTCCTGATTTCCAGAAGAAAGCCGCATAGAGGATATGAACGTATCTGAGGTGTCCTCGTACTTCCAGATGTGTGTAGCAAGTAGAGAAGTCACAGGACTTCTAGCTTCTACCTGGCAATCTCACTTCCCTGAAGCCACATTTTCAAGTGGGATGACACCATGTGTTTAAAGCTAATGAATATTTCTGAAAGCGATTTCTTTAAGGTGGGAAGGAGAGAACTCATACCATCTACTTTAGGCTATTCTTAGCATCTGATTTAGGTGTAGTCTAGAGGACCAAAGTGAGGAGCCTAAATTCTTTGTATTATCAACAAAGGAGGCAATTCAGACCACCTAAGTCAGATGCCTAAAAATAGCTTAAAGCAAGCAGTATCATTATCCTCCAGAAAATCCATCAGGTTTGTTAAAGATAGTGTTTAGATTTATTAAAATAGATGAGTCCTGTAATATGACCATCAAGTGAATAAACCAGAGGTCCACAGCTACAGACAACCCTGTTAAACCAGAGCTCAGTGAAAGCCTTGTGGGAACACTGCGTACGCTGGCGTCTTAGGGCAAGGCTAAGTGAGACTTCCATTCATGAGCAAGTTCTCACCAGTCCTATAACAGGGTTACGCTTCGTAAGTTCTTGGTTTTTTTCCTGCTAAGCCCTTTGCAAGGACACAGTGGTAATATATGACTCTTACTCTGGAGGCAGTATTTTTAGAAAATTTTCTAGTTACCAGTGACTGTGTATGCAAATAAGAGATTACCCAACTGAGGTCACACAGGGTCTGCCTGACCAGTATGTGCCAAAATTATCACTTGTCATTGCTTGTCTCAGCCCTGCTGCAGAGATGTCTGAACTTCCTGCCAATAATTCTTGAACTGCAGCCTCATAAAGCACAGCACATTAGAGCAATCTGACGCTGGTAAGTTTATCCTGAAGCGTTACGCTGCAAACTGCATGATTCAGAAGCTGATTGACAGGCAGCTGAGATGCCCATGCAGAAGAACTGGGCAGGCATTTGGAGGCAGTAACTCCATCCACCTCCCACACCAGGCCAAGCCACCCCACTTGTCAATCGGTGCTCCAGGCACAGCATCCCTTTGCCACAGTTTTGCAACACAATATGTGGAGAAAGCTGACATGGGGGTCTGGAAGCACTGTGGTATGTGGGCCGGTGCTAAGGATGCCAGTGCAATTGATGGAGACTGGTGTGAATTTGCTTAATAAATTCAAGCAGCTTAATACTTCATGGTCTTGTGAGAGCTCATGAATCACCCACCTCCTGTTCAGACATGGACCTGTTACAGTGACTGCCACTGAACTCAGTAACTGTCCCTCTACTGAGATGGCAGCACTGTGATCTCTCTTAATCCGGGAAGATATCACACTCACCGAAAATGCCAGGGATTAAGTGGCCACAATTGTTGCAGACCTGCACAAGGTCCACAAACAAATAGAAATCCACTGACGTTGTATGTTCAAGGCTTCTGGGAGAAATAAGAGCTTATACAGGCCTAGGACAAACTCAAAGTGAATGCTATCCAGTGTGCTTACAGCTGAGCAGCTGGATTTTCACAGGGAAATAATTTGGAGTTGCTTTAAAGCACACTAATTGATACACTCTACAGTCTATTTCCTGCTAAGCCAATGATGAAGGCATGAAAGTAGTAGTTGCTTTTGAGATTAAGTTCAGCTAATGTTCTTTGTTGTAACAAGGAAAATATCTTTGTCACAAAAGATTTACAAAGCTAAACATACGCACAAATGTACACATACACACACATGTACACATGTGTTTTGTAAAAGGCTCCAGCACTGCTAACCGTGCTTAGTGAAATTTTATCTGTTTTCACCCTTCTTCCTTCCCCCCGGTTAGTGGACAAGCAACCCACTGAACTCAGTGGCATTGTTCAGGCCCTTGGCTTAATAAGATCCCTCTAGTTCTCAGGGTTAGTTAATACTATTAATCTGTTGTTTAGAAAGCAGATTTTTATACTCGATTAAAGCATTCACTTTTTTTAAAACAAGAGAATTGATGAGATGTCCAGCAGGAGAGGTAAATATATGGAAGAGCTTTAATTCAAAAATGAGCCTATGTATGCAATAGTGATGTCACTGTCCCAAACTGTTACATGTGGACATTTTTACAACACTGCCTAAAAAGCTCAGCACTGCACATGATCTGACCCTAAGCTGTTTTGACTAGTGATCAGTAAACATCTTTCCCATTCAAAACTAAGTCCTGTTTCACATGTACTTTGGATTGTTGGGTTGCATGATCTATACAGTTTGTTACTTCTACTGATAGGGATATAGCATGTTCTTGTTATGTTCTGTACTGAAAAATCTCTTTATGTTAATATTCAGTCTTTTAATATTTCATATCAACATGAGGAGAGAAAACTGTTCTTAATGACTGATAATTCTGTGTTTAATTTTGTGACACCCTCTGGCATTTTTACCAATGATGCAAGGTTAATGTTTTTTTCTCCACACTTTTTTCTTTCTACAGTGAATCAAACTGTTGGTATTGAACAATGTGCAGATTCGGGTTTACCTGATTTGTTCTTATGCTTTTTGTTGCTATTATTTGTTTGCTATTTTTATGAAGCTGCATACTGCCCTTTCTAGATGAATAATACTCTGGGCTTGCTCTAAATGGCACATGTGAAGTGCACGTGGTATAAACCAATGAAACAATTGGAGGCTCCCATGAAATGCTGCCAACACATAGCAAAATTTATTCAGTGGAGTTAGGGCTTTACAGTAGTAGAGAATCCATTGGAGAATTCCTTACTGCATCAGGAGATCCCAGCCCCTAAGTGCAACTTTTCTCCCACCTGAAGCCCAGCCTGCATGCTATCACCTCCTTCCCTCACCACAGAACACGCAAACAGCCTGCAGCAGGGATGCGTGTTAGCGTGCCTGCATAGCAGGGTGTGTTGCCTCTCTGAATTTAACATTGAATTAGAATTAGACAGCCCAGCTGCTCCCTCAGTTGCCATGTGCAGCTTTTAAAGCTGATGCCTGTGTTTATTTTCTGCCAGAATTTAGGTGGATATTTGGCTGGCACTTTTTTATCTAATGGAGTTGATTTGAGGTCCTCCTCCCAGTGGGAAGACTCTATAGGTGTAATTGGTCTTGGCTGCCAGACTTTCTCTTTTAAACATCTTGTCTGAGGAAACATTTTGAGCAAAAAGTCCCTAAAAGAGCACTATAGAAAGAAGACGCTCCTATGATAAACTAGCTGTACACTAGGTGGGCCATAATAGTTATACCACGGGCAGCAGTGCACAGTTTCTTTGCTTCCTGACTATGTGGATGTAAATGAAAACAGTATTTTCTAAGCCTGGCAGTTTGCTTCCCTTCCAGGACTGCTCTTTGCCATAATCAGACCCTCGTTCAGCAACTTGCTCACTGCTTGGGACAGGGGTTTACCAACCAACCTGCCCTAAAAATCCGCATGCCAAAAACCTTCATATAGTCGGCATGAGCCCACGTACCCAGAGAGCTGACAGAAGAGCACAGACTGCTGTGGGAGGGGACAAGGTTGCAGCTGGGTCCCAGAGTGACCAGCAATGTTGGTCTCAGCAGCCCCAGCTCATTTATTCCCTCAGCTGCGGCCTCAGATGAACCCATCCCTGAACCAGAAGATATTGATCATGGTGACATGGTGCATCCCATCAGGGAAGCTATGCTTAACTGGCTTGCAAGCATGCGCTGGTCAGGATACAGTGGGGCCACTCATAGAAATTAGGAGGTGAGCACATCCCTATAGCTCCCTGATGCTCTGCTGCAGGTCTCAGCCCAGACCATTCACTATGATCTCTTGCACACCCAAGGTAGACACAAGAGCATCCCGTGAGCATGATGATGTCATACTTAGCCAAATCACCAAGGAGTTTATAAAGCAAGATTTAATTTCTTTCAGTCCTTTTTGCTCTTGGATGGACAAAGTCCAAATTAAAAAACAGCTGTTAATTCTGGTTGAAGGAGGAAGGGAGATGTAGATTAGCAACTTGGGTGTATGAAGATGGTTTGGTTGATCACTTCTAGCTTGCTATAATATATGGTTGCTAAAAAATTATTTGCTATGAGAAGTAAGATATGGTCTTTATTTTTCTATTATTGATGTTTCTATAATAAAGGTTGTATTTAGTCATTAAAGTGTGCATTGCTGTGCAATTATTTGATTTCTCAAGTGCTGTTTCACCTAAACTGTTTAAAGTACAAGTACAGTCTAACAAACAGGCAAGGTCCTATAGGCTCTGGACACAAGCCACAGGCACAGATACACTTATATCCTAACCATAACTTTGATGATTATTTCTTCTGTGGCTTGGGCAGCTTATCTGACATTTCTATCTTTGTTTCATCAGCATTACAAAAAAAAAAAAGGTTACTGAAAATATTATGTGGTTTTCTGTGAATCTCCCCACAACTTGCAGTGTATCTGAATTCACTATGTTTCTTTATACAACTAGATCTCATTTTGTTTCCTATTGGCACAATAAACACAGACCATAACTCACAGCGGATGTGATGGGTGCTTGTTACTTCATGTTTAAACTGCTTTCACAGATAATAATCTTAGGAATCACAATAAGAGTCTTTTAAGGAGAATGCATCCTTTCAGTGTGCAGTTATGGAAACTTGAGGAAATAAATAGTTTGGAAAATACCACACATAAACTTGAGAAATCAACAGCTTCTATGTTGGTCAAATGAATTTCCCAAAGGGTGGGGGCTGGACTAGATGATCTTTAAAGGTCCTTTCCAACCCAAACCAGTCTATGATTCTATGTGACTTTGCTGTAATTTTGCTGTTTGTCACATCAATAGCCAGCTTAAAATATCATAACAGTGGGACAACTGCATGAGGTAAACTTCTCAATAAAAGGAGGCACACAAAAGTTCTTCAGCTTCATCTTTGCAGGTTTATCAGAGAAACTTGAAACCAAATCTGTCTAGATCTATGTTTGGCTAATAACTGCAGCCAGACCCCCTTTTGGGTGCAGGCTCCTGTAAAGCCTCTAAGGCCATTGTTGGGAGGTTGCATGACAGAGCTGGACTGCCTAGGAAAGAGAGGGGTGGGCAGACAGATGGGGGAATAGGATACTACCTTCTCCATGGTGAGCAATATAAGGGTCTGAAATGGCTGCATGAGTCTAACATCTCATGCTCTTCACGGCTAAGGAAGCAAAGGTTGTTAGATGGATTGCAGGAAAGCAGAAGATGTGGTAAAGATGGGGGAGAAAAACCTATCTCTCTGCTGCCAGCAGCTGATTCAGGAACTTATCTGTTAGTGAAGTGCCAGTGAGGGCAACAGAAAGAAAGAAACTTCTCTCAGTGATAAAATACCAGAATTATGCTTCAGTTGCTATTACCATTCTAGTGTCCTACATGATGGATAATTTAATGGCTATAGGTCACAAGCTGAAAACATCACAAGATCCTCGATTTGCCCTTCAGTAGAAAAGCAGGACTGCCAGGAGAGCAGGGTCAGTTTGCTCTGCTCTTTTGCACTTGCTTGGCCTGGTACAATATTAAATTTGGTGCCAGGTTCGCCTAAGTGATACATCTATTTAGTAGACAAGGTTCCTGGCTTGTTCATGTTAGTTTTAGAAGCTGGTCTGGTAAATACACACTTGGGAGATGCATTTCAATTGATAAACTAGGATTTAGATGGGGCCTTCTGCATGATCATTGCCTCGGGGGTGAGGGGTCTGAAGTGGACCCTGTGAGGGACTGAAAGAGTTAATGTCTCAAACATTGCGGTGGGGCAAGTTCTGCTTCACTACCAACTCTGCACAACAAGGAACTCTGCCTAGCAAGGAACCACAGGTGAAAAAAAGCCGGTCAGCCCAGCTCAGCACCAGGGGGGGGGAAGCTGTGCTGGAGGGTGCACAGCTCCCTGTTCTGATGGGGTGAACACAGCAACTCACCGTGCAGGGAAGGGAAAGTTACTCCCCAAACGACCCTCAAGCCCAAAGGCTCACAAACCGCTCATGACACCTAATAAGTGCAAGTGCCTGCCTGAAGGAGGGGCAGGGATGATAAAAGGGCACAAACCGAAGCCCCAGGGGCGCAAGCCCACCAGACCCAGACCCCTCGGCTGACTGGACCAACGCTGGACCCAAGACTGGTGAAATCTTTCTCTTCCTTTCTGTCTCTCTGCCTTGCTTCCTCTTTCTCTCTCCTTTTCCACAATCCCTACACCTCATCCCTTTAGCCATAAACCGTTGACCAAGTCTGGGACTCGGAGCGGATCCAGCTGCCCCCGGGCTCCTCTCTGAGAAGGAGTCTAGAAAGCAAGGGGGTCTGCTCCCAACCTCCTGACCCAACAGGAGGGGTCTCCTTATTGTCTTCCCTGAACTGACTCCCAAATAAGCAAGGTCTGTAGTATATGTTTGGTGATATAGGGCTAGCACATTACACAGTTTACTGACATAATTTCATGCCAATTCTTGCTGTGACCAAATAGAAGTTTAGTTTTGTGAGTTAAAGGATCCCTGGTGTCGTTTCACCTTAATCCTGACCTGGGAATTGGCAAACCTGAGTCATTGTCCTGAGAAACTGGGATGTGACAGACCCTTAAAGGCTGCTGGATGTCTCAAATTCTCTTTCTTTGCAAGGTTTAATGGCAGATGGAGGATCAGTCAGTCATTTTTCCTTTTAAGGCAAAAACCCTCCATGTGTAAGTCACACCATAGGCTGTCCCACAAAGGTCTTGAATCTAGTGGAGAAACGCTTTTGCATCAGAGTGTCTAGAAGAAAAAAAAGAAGTATTTTTTTTTAAAGCACCAATTTGAGGAAGATAACAAGGGTGAAGAGAGAAAGGTTTCTATGAAGTTAACTCTCACTAGTAAGATGACAAGACACTTGGAGACTACACTTTCTTTTGTACATCCATGGCTGTGGCCATTGCATGCCAAAAATGCAGGGGTATGCATGGCTGAAGTTTATCAGCCACAGCAACACTCACACTCCTGGGCTTTCCCAGCTAGCCACAAAATGTCACAAAACCTGCACTTCCTTTTTTCTGCAAGTCCTACTGCCCAAGAAGTTGGTAGATCCCAAGTATTTTATTAAATTATAATTTAATTGGCTCAGTTTCCTATTTAACTCTTTTTTCAAAATTTTACAAAGGAGTAGGTTGCACTTCCCACATGCAGGAACAAAATAAATGGCTGTTGGGAAAAAGGAAGGTAGTCAATCTGAGTCAGAAAATCTGTGCAGATAGAGACACAGATCTTGGTTTTGAACCTCAGCTTTGCTGGGGCTTCCCTATACCCCAGAAAATTGTGAAGAATATGATTCATGAGTCCAGCCAATGTTTAACCTCATTCATTTTGCCATGGATGACATTTTTTCATCTCCTCATGGAAAATGAATTTATATTTCAAACAAATGATGATGTTCACAATCTGCTCATGGAAAAAATAATAATGAGAAAAGTACTGAAATTATTAATCTAAAGCAGCTTTCAAAATATGGCAAGCTTCCACAACAAAATTTAAAATGTTGCTAGTCCAACCTATCCAATACATCACTAGGTTCATCACGGTGCCTCTATCTGTGTACATGCACATTAAGCATATTACTGGTGTCAGTGAGAAAATTATTATTTTCTGCATTTCAGTTTTATTACTTTGCTCTTTCAAACATCTGCGTATGCAATCTGGTGATCCTGCTTGACTTTGCAAGCCCCAAAAGCCGTGCTTGCAGGGTGCCTTCACCAAGATCAGATTTGCAATATAAATGTTTGCAGCTTCCATTAGTTCTACTGTTCAAAGGGTAAACTCCTCCACCACCTCTGTAGCTCTTCCCAATGTTCAATTGTAAACTACATAAAATGCTGCCATCTTGTGTTTAGAGACAAATTAAACATGCTGAAAGTTTTTAAAATCTGGATTTCAGAAGACAAAAGTAGGATCTATGCTGTCAGCATGTTATGTTGAGGAAGAATGAAGTGCATGAGATATGGAAAAGTTGTAGCTTCACTTAATAATTTAGTTTCTAAATCTCATCCGTTGAAGAATAACTCAGAGATTTAGAATGGTCTGACTATTTTGTGCAAGATGTGTTTTGTATATATCAAATTACAAGTAAGGCTGTAATCAGAATGGCACACAGTTGGCATTCATAGAGTAAGGACACCCTGGAACAATTAGGCCTTGATGTTTTGAGGATGCTTCGTGTGCATTGCCAACTTGGCAAGAATACTCAAGGTCCATCAGAGAGAAAAAGAACATTCTTGAGATAACAAGCAGGATAATTGGACCTAAGAAATGTAGGATGTGGCTGATAAAAAGAAACATCCTGTTCCAGAAGGCGTCAAAGGCTGGATGATTGTCAAAGAAGCATGAACTGGGGGAAAGGTAAAGGTGGCAGGGGAAGATCACGACCTCCGACTCCATTCCAGGCTGGAAGAACTTGCCCCCCTGCAAGGAGCATGTGTGCTAATCTACATAGCGAGCGAGGCTAATTTGAATAGGACTGGCCAATAGTAGATAAGATGGTGACTGCTTAACCAATGAATGTAAATTTAAGTGGGTTTTTACTAATCATGTAACAGAATAAATACATTGTTTTTCTTTGGTGTGCTGTGCTAGCTTTGTGGAATTACCACCTAGCACCCACCTTTGCACAAATATGAAATAAATAATGTCTCTCCTGGGTGTGAGATTATAGGCTCGTTGCACACTGGGAAATGAATCTGCTTTTCAGACAACAATCTTTAGAGCAAGTGCTGAACGCACCACCTCTTGCAGTCAGGTTCGAGGGACCATGCTTTTTCCCCAAGCTGATCTGGCATCCGTGTAACCTACTGCAACCACTCAGTCCTTGGTGTGAGAGGTCACCATGCCAAATTAAAAAAAGCAACAGCGGAACAAGCAGAGATTACTTGCATACCAAGAATGTTCTTTATGTAAGAAACTGTGTTAACGCTTCGAAATTCAGAGAACACATAAGACATGTTAAAAACTACCACTATTACAACTGAAAGCTTGTGTATTCCTCTTGTGAAAAAGCACGGTTGCTTTGCTATTTGTAAACAGCAACTAGATATACTTATTTTGACTAAGTGCTACTGTTCGAGGTTTTTTTAATTTCTCTATGTAAGTAATATTAAAATCACGGTCATGTGAAATACTATTTTGGAAATGCTTTATTGTATTCTATCAGTATCACAGTTTATCTGAACATTATTGTTAACCTAGGTTTAGTACATCAGTGTGACTGAGGCAAACAAGGTGACCTTGGGGATTCACTCTCCTTTTCTTTCTGCGTTACAAGATCCAGCTCATTATGGAAAATAAGAACGGCCAGACGAGGCCTGACCAAAGGCCCAGCTCCCCTCGTGCCCCGTCCCCTCAGGAGCACGGCACTGAGGCGGAGCCGCGCAGGGAGGTTTCGCAAGGCCCCGCACAGGGCTGACCTGCAAACCTGCGAAGTCTGAGGGAGCGGGACCCATCGTGCCTGCTTTCTGCTCACGAGAGGGTGGAATGTGCTGGTCCCACAACAACCTGAACCTCTTCCATGTACACGATTCAGTTTTGAGCTGGGGAGCTGGGCCTGGGCACAGGGACGTTGCGATATCCGAGGATCCCCGTGCCGTTCCCAACCACCCTCACGTTTCGTCTCTCCGCTCTGTTACAACCCCGGCTGTCATTCCCGAAGGAAAGTGGTCAGCTCGGAGCCCACGCTTCCACAAACGTAGACAGGAGTCCTCCGGCAGCGTGCATCCCTTCACGTTTACACGAATTTTATTTGATCTGCTGCTTTATTGACCGGTTTCTCGGTGTCATCCGACCCCTGCCGCCTTCTCCCGCCTCTGCCCCCACCAGTCAGCCATTTCACCCCCTCTCCCACACCGCTCGGGAGGGAGCACACGACCTCCCCTTCCTCCTCCTCCCCCGTGTCCCCCTTCCACCCCGAGCGCTTTCCCTCCCCGCCCGGCGGCTCCTCCTCGCCGCGGCCCGCCTCAGCACGCCCCTGCCGCGGCAGCCACTGGCGGCCGGCCTGGCGCGCACACCCTCCGTCCCGCCGCCCCCCGCGCTCCCCAACATGGCGCTGGTGCTGGCGGCCCAGCGGGGCCGCTGCTGCCTCTGGGCGCTGCGGCGTCAGTGAGTGCGGGGCGGGGGGAGGTGGCAGACGGCGCGCCGGGACCCGCGGCCCTTCGGGGGCGGCGGGCGCTGCCTCTGCGGTCCCCTCGCTTTCCCCCGGGGGTGGCCGGCTCGCCCCCTCGCTTCCCTCTTTCCCCTCTCGCCGCTGGGGCGGCGGGCTGCGGGGGCCGACGGGGGCGGCGGAGGCGGGGGGTCGCGCCCGGGAGGGAGCCGGCGGCGGCTGTCGGGCCTGGCGCGGGGTGTGTGTGAGGGGGAAGGCTTCCTAAAGCCGAGCCTGGAGCCGGGCTGCCCGAGGGAGGACGGGGGAAGGGGCTCTGCGCCTCGGGAGGAGCGAGGGAGCTGGGCCGCCGAGGATGGCGCCTGTGTGTGTGGGGGGGTGCGGGTACCCCGAGCTCCTCTGTGGAAAGAAAGAGCAAAAAGACTCACCCGGAGTTTCAAGCATAGTTTTAGCGGTTGGGACAGGTTCCACGAACGTCAACTTGTTATCTGCATGTGTTCATATATCCCGGGTGCTCGGGGTTTGGTAACGGTCGCTGACTGCGCGCAGTAGCCACCCCCCCGCTGCCTTGTAATCCTGAGCAGAAGTAGTTAGTGACCGTGACAGCTGCTTATTAGAAGTTTAGGAGATGCACTAGTTTCCTCAGTAGTTATTGAAACCGAGCATTGGGTTGTCTGGTGTCAAGGATGTCTCATGTCTCTTTGTCTGATATCGCTTATGAATTGCTGGACTTGATCCAAGATTCCAAAGTTGATTTATATGTCAATTAAAACACTTCTAAGAGTTTACTTTTACAGTTTCTTACAGCCACTTAGCCTTTGCTGTCTGATTTCTTCAGCACTAGTCATCTGAGGTTTAACTTTTCATTTCTGAAATTCTTCATAGGGCTTCTTTCTTGCTATCTTTCACATTTTTCTCTCTTGCACCTTTTCTTTATACAAACAACTCCCATTTCCTTTTTAAACTTTTCTGTTTTATGGTTGTTTAAGTCTTCTTTCCCAAATACTTCAAGTTGTAATAAATGCCAGATGTTGTCTGTTCTGTCCACTAAAAGAGTTGTTTGGGGTTTTTTTAAACAAATATGTTGACTGTTTTGATTTGAATGCTGCTAAAAAAGCAAGGGGATGATTTCTGTTGTGTTTAAATGAAAACACTTAAGGAGAGATCTGGTGAAGTTTGTACAACCTTCCTTGTTGTACTTGAATGTGTTCTGTGTAAATAGCTGTATCAAAAGCTTCAGACCTGTTCTAGTGCTGTCCTTCTCTCACCTGAAGATAAAAGTAGTTCAGTTGCCACTTTTGCATATGCTTTTGTAACACTTCTGTGTGTTTATAATTGTACAGGCGATGGAATCAAGTACAAAGATTTGTGAAATGGGCCTCAACGATAGGTATGAAATTTAACTTCTTTAGCTACTAGGTTTAATTGCTTGTGTAACGGGGATGGTTTTACAATTAGTTTTAGACCATTAGTTGCTCAAAAACTGGAGGGTTTTTTTCATAAATATTGCATATTTGTGTAGTTTTTGAAAACAGTAGTTTGTAGCTGACCTAACAGAAATCATCTTTAATGTGTAAACAACATTTTGAATAATTTTATCTGTCATATTTAGGTATACTCAATGAAAACTGTTTATTTTTGTGACGTTTTCCTCTGAGTCCTTTTCTGATACAAATGTTGGAAAGTCTGTGAGAATTGTTTTTAGGCATAATGGTATTTAAAAAATGTATGAAGGAAAGTGAAAAGTATTTAGCAAGATGATTTAAACTGACCCTATTGTCATGTTGTCTAAAAAGTTATGTTTTAGAATTCAGAGATATATTTTCATTTTATTAGTTAGTTTTAAGCTATTTAGTTCTGCCTGTGAGGTCTCTGGCTGTGCTGGCCTTGTATTTCTATCATGTTTTAACTGCTGTCATGAGGCATAATAGAAGCTTGTATGTCACTGTTAAAAAAAAAAAAACCAACAAAAAACTTCATACCTTGTTATTTCTTTGAGACTGTGTATCACTGGGGAATAGTGCTCTTCAAACAAATGTGAATCATTTCTGGGGGGGTGGCACAGGTGTTAATTGTTTACTAGCTGGTCCAGAAAGTACACAGTAAAAATATAAGCATCAACTTTTACGTTCAAGTGTTGTTTTAGGGTTAGAATATATTTCTTGGATTCTAAAAAGAAAAAAAAGACCCAAATTAAACATACTTCTGCATAGGGACTCTAAGGAAAAAATTCCAAGACTGGCATGGAAATGCTTTTGGATGAATCATGTGTTTTTTCATTATTGGAAGAAATGCATAAACACTATAAATGATGAAAAAGAAATCTGAATTTAAAATTGCTTTATTTCCAGGAAAGTTTTTGAGCATGTATTTCTTTTAGAAGTTGCTTACTGTGCTTCATGCTTTTAAACAGGCGGTCACAACATAGGGAAGATTCTTATTGCAAACCGAGGAGAAATTGCATGCAGAGTGATGCGAACAGCAAAGAAAATGGGTGTGAAGTCTGTAGCAGTTTATAGTGAAGCAGACAGAAATTCCATGCATGTAGCAATGGTGAAGTATATTCATTGAGTTTGTGATTAATGTTCATTCACAACAGTATTTCTCATTAATTAGTTCAATGTGAAAGTAGATCTGTGTGCTAGTGCAGTTGATTTTCACCTCTGTAGAGTTACTTCCAAGTTTTCCTTGAATCAATGAAAAGTTTGCCTAGTCTGTCTCAGCATCTGACAACTTTGCAGGGAGTGCCTTAAAGTTTGGTGCTCTAACTCCAGAGTAGCCACTGGGAGTTAGAGAATGGACTCTGATTTTGGGAAGAAAGTCAGAATTTGTTTCAGCCACTTGAATCTCTCCATGAAGAGAGGCAGTGATTTAAACTGTTGCATGCTTAGCAGTCTGATAAACAATACAATTAGCTCAGAAATTCAGTTAAAATTGCTTTTTATTATCTAATAAATAGTATCTGTTATATGTAATTTTTCTGTAACAGGCAGATGAAGCATATTGCATTGGTCCAGCACCCTCACAGCAGAGTTACTTGGCCATGGAAAAAATAATGCAGGTGGCCAAGGTCTCAGCAGCACAGGTAAGTAGATCATGACCTTAAATCTTCTGTTACTTCCATGTTCTTTAGTTCTTTATTTTTACCCATGGTGTTTCCATCTTGTGTTTCCTTAGCACTCTACTGAAGTTCAGGGTTTTCTAAGCTAAACTGATATAAAAATAGGCTGGTAACATTATTCTGTTTTAGGCTATTCATCCAGGTTATGGTTTCCTCTCAGAAAACACAGAGTTTGCAGAATTGTGCAAGCAAGAGGGAATCATCTTCATAGGTCCGCCTTCATCTGCTATCAGAGATATGGGTATTAAGAGGTATCTATTTCTGATTTGTTCCTTGGTTATGCAGTTTACAGTTTGGCAAAGCTAATTTTGTTAACAAATGACCAGTTGCTCCATAATTATTTTATTCTGTCAGTTTTCATTGTCTTATATTTTTATGGCTTTCTTCAAAGGAATAAGCTCCAGGTTTATAGATGTGGGATTCCTATAGACGTAGAAACAATCAAGATTGTTCAGTTATTAGGGTTTTGGTAATTAAATACCTAACTGGTTCTAGTTTTCCAGAATTGGGCCATTGCAGCGTTGTATAGGTAAGGGTTCAGCAGTCAGATTGGATGTCTTGTATATTGGTCAAAAGAACAGTGGAAAAGAAACACCATATCATCAGGGATTATTGTGGCTCGGGTAGAATGGGGTGTTAAGTTTTGCTCATCACAGAGGATCTTGTTCTTAGTTACTTAGATCAAAGAAATGTTTCCAGGGTATGAAGTGTAAATCAAGAATATGGAAATAAGGTTATTACTAACACATGAACTGTGTAAGATTAATTTCAGAAAATTAATTTTTTATCACTTCCTAATGTGAGAGTAAATTACCTCTGTAATTTAACTAGTTTTGCATGCATGTTTGAAGTTAACAGTTGTTACGCTTGGGTGTTTTATGTGTGGTGCGAATCCAGCCTCTAGTTTTGGCAGGATACAGTGTTGTAATTTGAAGATGTTAGGTTTTGATCTCTGTAATGTGGGTCAAAAGATAGGAAAGAACAGTAAGCCTGAAACTGACTACTGCTTTTATGTGAAGGGCTTGGAGAAAAAAAATCCCTATTTGAAGCATTTGAATAATTACAATCCAATCGTATGTAACCCACTTAAGTAAGTAGTCCTTTTCAGGTCAGTGGAACTACTTTTGTGAAGAGAGTTAACATTGGGAACATATACACATTTGGAGCTTAAAGTAAGAAAAACTATTATTACAATTCTAAACATAAAACTGTTCTGTCAAAGTACTTCCAAAGCTATAATGTCGGCTGCTGGCGTTCCTGTTGTTGAAGGTTATCATGGAGAAGATCAATCAGATGAGTGTCTAAAGGAACATGCCAAGAGAATAGGATATCCAGTAATGATTAAAGCTGTTCGTGGAGGTGGAGGAAAGGTAAAGGAACTAATGTGTTCATCACATGGTATAAAGTTCTCATGTCTCGGTATCTGTAACTGACTATTCTAAAAGAAATCTGAAAACAAAACTGGAAAACTACTTTTTGCTAGAATTTACTATTAATGTCCAATCTAGCACTGTGAAATCTCATTTCCTTTCGTTGTGCAGTCAGGCACAAGATAAGTAGCTGGTATATATTGGAAGAGTTTTGTTTACGTCAGTGGATGTCCAGTTATTCATATAAGCAGAAATGTTGTCCTGTGGATTTGTTTGTGTGAAATTAGGTGACTTTGAATTGTTACTTTGTGATGGCTTGTGTGACTTTTTTTGCTAGCAGTTTTAAATGTTGCATAAGAAGTGATTAGAAATACCATTTAAGTATTTGGTGTCTAGACAGTTTTTAATGTATGGTGAATTGCCTCTCTAAATCTGATTTTACTCTGAAATAAATTTCTATAAAAATGTCATGATTGAGAATTCTAATTATTTCCAAAATAGCTATATTTGTTTTGTAATGAAATCAGTTTTTCTCTGCCATCCTTGGAAAATTTCTGTGATATTTAAGAGTAAAATTCAATTCTCTACTGATCCATATCAGTGGAATGATAATATCTGTTTTTTACGCTTCTTATGGCACTTTCAGTGGGACTTAGTAGGATTATATTCCTGGAAGTTGATACACAATTTTGCTAAAGTTCAAGAAAGAAGGGAAAAGTGTTATCGTTAAGCTCATTTCTTGCTGTTTGTGTGCAACAAGGATTTTTGTGTACCATGTATTTAGACATTTAGATACGCTTTTTTTCCTGTATTTTAGGGCATGAGAATTGCTCACTCAGAAAAGGAGTTTCTGGACCAACTAGAATCAGCTAGGAGAGAAGCAAAGAAGTCTTTCAATGATGATGCAGTGCTGATTGAGAAATTCGTAGATAATCCAAGGTGAGAAATAGATGTTTTAATATAAACACTTTAATGTTTATTCTACTGTTAAATAAACATAACTGTTTTAGTAGTAGGATGAAAATTGGTCTTGTATGTTTTATTTGTACTATGGCAGGTTTTAATTTAGTAAAAATTATTTATAATGTATTGAATTTCTTGCAGTGACTTTGTTTTGAATTATAAGAATTAAAATACCTCTGTTAGGGAGACATGGCAGTGACATTTAATGACATTGATATTCCTCTTTGAGTGAGCTTTCTAAACTTGATTTACATCTAGAAAAAATTAAATCACTTTATAATACTTAAACTACAGACATGAGTCAAGCTGTCATGGTGTTTCTGCTGCCCTCAGGTGTCCTAAACTAGTTATTTAATCTTTCTCTATTTTGATATTTAAAACAGAAGTGATAGTCTTTAGCTCATGCCTGACCTGTGAAACTGAGCTAATATATTTTTTATAAAGAACTTCTCACAGAGGTCTATTTGATACTCTTGTTCTTTACATCTGTTTTTCTTGAAGCATCACTGTAAAGAAAGCATTTATTCTAAAGAAACCAAGGGCCTGCTTATGCTGTTAGATGGGCGTGAGAAAAATCTCATTAAATTCCTGAGGAATTTCTTTTGCCAGCATCAGAGAATTATCAGAATGGTGACAGATTTTTGTTAGTTTTATACATAGAATGTCTGCCACCTCGTACTTGTCCTTTGAAATGGTGTGTTGAAATAAACAATGTTATTCCTGAGCCAGGGCTGCTGCCTCTTGTGAATTGCTGCACAGTAAATTATGAGGAAAATCATCATTATCAAATAATAGCAAAGTGGTTTTATTTTTATTATAATAAAATAACTAATAAAGAGGTAGCATCTTTTAGATACAGGTCATTGTAGATGTAGATACATTTAGATACATATGACCTATGAGGTTTCACTGCAGTAGCTGGCATTTAGAATCCTGTTTCATTTAGGAGATTGAGGAAGTCTAAAACAGTTGAAATCCTGCATAATAGCAGCCTCATTTCTACATTTTTGGCTATTTGAGGGCAGACACTTAAACCTGTAAGAAGTCTTACTGAAGTGTACAGGACTATGTACAAGTTCAAAGTCTGTTTGGGTGAAGTCAAGTTGCAGGATTGGGGCTTTACTGAAATATGTGAAAACATTTATTGTTATGGAACAGGCATGTTGAAGTCCAAGTATTTGGTGACCAGCATGGCAATGCAGTGTATTTGTTTGAAAGAGACTGCAGTGTGCAAAGAAGACATCAGAAGATCATTGAAGAGGCACCAGGGGTAAGCAGAAAGTTCTTATAAATGTTTTTATGAACTGACATATTTTTAAAGTAATTGCTAACCCCCATTGAATTTATTTAGTGGGCAGTAATTTATTTGTAATTCTTAGTACCTGTTTTAATTTTGCTGCAGAAAATGTTCTAATTGAAAAAATTACTTTCTTTAGGAAAATGATTCTCAGGGAAAAATTACGTAGATTTCAGGTATAATATTGGTAAGGATTTCACTACAGTTGCTAAATACCGCAAGATATTCATGCATAGTGGGTATAATATCACCAAAGTTCAAAATAATTTATAATCTTTTGTGTTATTATTATTTACAGCCAGGAATTAATCCAGAAGTTCGAAGGAGACTTGGAGAAGCTGCTGTCAAAGCAGCTAAAGCAGTGAATTATGTGGGAGCAGGTAAGTCTGTGGAGGTATGACTGCTCCAGAGCTATGCTTTTAACTTAGTAAGAGTTTAAGCCACAAGGCAAATGGCATCTGATTGTTTTAGAGTATGACACATAAACCCCAGTTTTTTTGAGGTTTAAGCAAGTAATCGCATGTTTAATTCTGGTGTAATTACAAATTCAAATTGGCATACCTGGTCTGAGCTCAAGACCAGTGGGAGCTGAATAATAGAAAGAAAAAATTTCAGAGCAGATAATCAACTAGATTGTTTTTGGAAACTGAGTATTATGAATGAAAGTTTGAGCAGAGCAAGGGAAAAATAATTTCTCTTTCAGCATACAAAGAATACTTTATATTCAAACAGTAAAGCCTTTAAAAGAAAAGCACAACTCACTGTCTGTAAAGTCCACACTATTTCCCAGGTGAAAAATAACCTGCTAAAATTATTTGTGACTTTCTTTTCTCACTGCTTTCTTTGGATACTTATTTGTAAAAAATAATTACACACCCTGTACATACACAATGCTTTAAGGAGTCCTGATGCACTTTTTACAGCTCTAAGGAAATGCAGCTCTTGCTGTAGAGGAGAATGGCTGCTAAACAGCGCAAGATATGTAAATGTGCAAGAAAACAACCCTTCTGTTTACAGACCACAATTGTGTGACCCTTTAAGATAATTTGTGTAGAATTTAATGAAATTCAGTGTATCTGATTTAGAAATAATAGTCTTGTCCTGGCGTAAATGAATTAAGTGTCTTAGGTGTCCATTCTGAAAAAGTCTTGTTTTGGTGAAGTGCCCTTTTACTAAATACTTCAGGAACAGTGGAATTTATTATGGACTCCAAACATAATTTTTACTTCATGGAGATGAATACCAGACTGCAAGTAGAGCATCCAGTTACAGAGATGATCACTGGAACAGACTTGGTGGAATGGCAACTTAGGGTAAGTGTTAATTGATTTTACGTGTAGAGTTCCTCTTGACTGGTGAATAGTGCTCTTCAGTATTGCCTATGAGAGACCAGATAGGTTTTCAGATCCTCATCTCCTATTCAGCTAGTACAGTAGAGTTTCCTTTGCTCCAAAGGAACATCTTGTATTACTGTATTTGATTGTAGAGCATTGTGTAGGTGCTCTGAATTCCAACAAAATCATTTTCTAGTTGTGTAGAGAAAAAAAAACATTTTGTAAAGTATATTTAGAGAGGTTATAGAGAATGTGGAAAGTAGGAGGAGTAGGGTCCTGATCTTTCCCTTGCCATGCTGAATATTTTTTAACACTCTAGTTCAGATGTATCTCTGGCCCAAAAATCATTCTTGGATCAGGCTGTAGGAGGAAAGCTTCATAAAAAACATGTGTCTGGTGTTATACCAGTGTAGTCACATTCTAAAATAAATGTATAGTTGTGTGGACTTGAAATAGGCTATTTCCTCACACACCCAATTTGCAGAGATTACTCACATGTTTGAATGACAACAGGAAGTTTTGGACCTTAGGGAGCTGGAAATGAAAAACAATTCTGGTTAGTTAAATCCAGAAGTGAGGACAGCAGCACACATTAAGCTTAAGTAGACAGGGTGCGGGGCATGTTTAGTGTAACCAGAAGGAAAATTAAAATGGCAAATGCTGATACAAAAAGGAGAAACTTGGCTTTCTGATCTGGGAATGGAAATTGAACATTGAGTGCTGAGTTGGAGCAGGGATCAAACAATACTGGAAGAAAGATAAGATGAAAAGGTTCAGTGGCCTTGGCATGTGGCTTAATGAGTCAATAGATAAAAATGTCTTACAAGTTCTTGGAGAGGTTATTTTTGTGAATCTGTATAGTATTACTCTTTCTTTGAAGACTGTTATATTCTGCTGTCTCTGCTGAAATCCATAGTTTGGTGGCAGAAAGCAGAGTGTGGAAAACCCCTGACACTTCGGAAGAAGATGAAATGTTGCTGCAGATTTTTTAATAGGAACTTGTATTTTCCCGTGTAGATGGAAATTGTGTAGCTTCCTGGTAAAGGGTCTCCTCTGTGCTTAACTGCAGCAGACTTATTATTTTATCCCCAAAAGCCCCGTTTTTTCAGTCTCAAACTGGTGTGTTGCTGGTGTTTTTTGGTATTCCTGTATTTGTAATGTGAATTCCTTTGAGTAATAAAATGATGTTTCCTTCCCTGTTAAAGTTTCTTAAATTGTTAGAAATCCCCTTAGAGAAACATTCCCTTAAATGTACAGGTCCCACAGTATACAGAAGAATCAACAGCATACGTCAGTAGTGCTGGCTGCCAGTAATCCATTTTATCATCTCCTTTTGGAGCAATTTTTCTCTAATAAAATCATGTGTTAGTGTCGTGGTTTAACCCCAACCAGCAACTAAGCACCATGCAGCTGCTCACTCACTTCCCCCCCACCCAGTGGGATGGGGGAGAAAATCAGGGAAAAAAAGTAAAACTTGTGGGTTGAGATAAGAACAGTTTAATAGAACAGAAAAGAAGAAACTAATAACGATAATACTAATAAAATGACAATAGTCATAATAAAAGGGTTGGAATATGCAAGTGATGCACAATGCAATTGCTCAGCACCCACCAGTCAACACCCAGTTAGTCCCCAAGCGGTGATCCTTCCACCACCCCCACTCCCCCCAGTCTATATACTAGATGTGACTTCACACGGTATGGAATACCCCTTTGGCCACTTTGGGTCAGCTGCCCTGGCTGTGTCCCCTCCCAACTTCTTGTGCCCCTCCAGCCTTCTTGTTGGCTGGGCATCAGAAGCTGAAAAATCCTTGACTTTAGACTAAACACTATTAGCAACAACTGAAAACATCAGTGTTATCAACATTCTTCTCATACCTAACTCAAAAAACATAGCACTATACCAACTACGAGGAATACAATTAACTCTATCCCAGCTGAAATGAGGACAGTTAGTTGACCAGTCTTTAACTTAATAATTTAATTATTTTTTGACATAACCAGTAGAAAAAAAATTAGACTGTTTTTCCATCATGTTTTAGCTGTGTGAAATATTAGGAGGTCAAATTACACAAAAATAATTCAAAATCCTTTGGTGACTCCCAGAGAAGAAGAAGGAGTAACTTTGGAATTAGCCTTTTATGACCTACCATGTGTTTTCTGCTTGTGCTTTTTTAATGTACTCAACCCACAATGTTCATGCTTAGAAGAAAGATATTTAATATTTCATACATTGGCACTCCAGAACATTGATCCCACATTAAAGAAAAAAACTATTGTTTTCAGGTTGCAGCAGGAGAGAAGATTCCCCTAATGCAGGAAGACATCGTGCTCCAGGGCCATGCATTTGAAGCTAGAATATATGCTGAAGACCCTAATAATAACTTTATGCCAGGGGCTGGACCATTGCTGCACTTAACCACCCCACCACCTGATAGCTTCACCAGAATAGAAACTGGAGTCAGACAAGGTAAAACTGAAGACAGTGGTGTAACCAGAAATACTTAACATCAAAAGCTTTTCTTTGTAAGCATTTCCCTCTTGGCTTAAATAAGTTTGTCTGACGGTGTTATAAAAACAGATCTTTGCAGAATTATTCTTCCTTGTGATTGTCCTGTACTTTTGGTCAATCACTGAATATTTTATTTACCTCTTTATTTACATATGTCCAAATTATTGTCCATTGGATCATGCTGATTATATTCTCATCACAATTTATCAATCCTGCATTCTGATTGCAACAGAGAACTGAATTTGAGTAATGTTACCTCTACAAAAGTCTGTACTGAACTTGTCCTTGGAATTGAAATGCCAGGTCACATCATTAAAGATTCATGTTCTTTAAGAACAGAGAGAAATGTGGCCATCAATTGTGTAAGAGTTTAATGCTATGTGGTGTGCAGTACTATGCATTACCAACTTTGAGAAATACTGGCTTAGTGTTACAGCGTTTTTTTAATATATTTTAGGTGATGAGGTTTCTGTTCATTATGATCCAATGATTGCAAAGCTAGTTGTTTGGGCTGAGGATCGTCAAGCAGCACTGAGAAAGTTGCGATACAGTTTGCATCAATATAATGTAAGTAGAAGGAACGCAGTATGTTTTCAGATCTTGAGCTGACTTTGTGAACATCTTGAGCTAACAAAATATGGATAAAATATTACAGTAAAACAAAAGTGGTTTCTAAGAGGGAGCCGGCATTGCCACTACCACTTCAGATTCATTATTTGTTTGTAGAAGCTTTGTTTTTTCCTAATGTGCATACTTTTTCCTTTGGTGGAGTGAGTAGAGATAAGTGTAAAGTCCAGTTTTACACAGAGATTTTTCTTAAGTTTGCAATATCTTCAGTGGGATGATGCAGCTAGGACTTTGTAGAAGACTAAGGCTAAACAACACCATTTTCAATTGTATGAGCGTTCTCAAACTTAAACGAATTTGTAGGTGGAATTTGTGTCAGACAACGTTTGCTTGTAATTTCTAATTTATAAAAACAGTTAAATTTAGACTATACATGTGGTAAAGAAATATGGAGAATTTTTAATGCTCTCAGTTCTTTTTAAGAAATGGTCCCTTTTTCCCCTATGTAAAACTACAGGTGTTGTTCTATTTTCAAAAGTGGAACTCGGAAGGTTTGACTTGAGATGAGAATGAATATTATTTGTGCAGAATTAATTTACACTTTTAAATCAACAACATAAACATGATTGAGGTACTGAAAATGTTTGGCCCACTATTATTTTAGCTACAAATTAAGATTACGGCAAGTGAAAGAGATAAAAGAATTCCCTGGAGTTTTTTCAGAATTTTCTTAGTAGTTCCGTCAATAAATGTTGACGGTACAATATAGTTACCAGTTTCACTGTTTCTCTAAAATAGTTATTTCTATTTTCATGTTGTTTGCTTAGGTATTTTTCAGTACAGGAAATGGATAGTATCTAGTAAATTTATAAAAGTCACTCTTCCCATTTGTTACTATTAAAAGATAAAATATGGAATATCTGAAACTATTGTAACTCATTTTTATATGAGGTACTTTTCATATTAGGAATGTTCTTTTAAATACTCAGAGCATGATTTTCTGAAACAGTAAGTTTTTTTTCCTAAATTACCCCCCATTACTATTGCTGGGAAACTTTCTTTGATTCCACAGTGGACAAATGTAACGTTCTGAAAACAGAGTGCTTTTGAGAAGGTTACTCTTGGTTTTTTTGTTGGTTTGTTTTTTTTTTTTTTCTTATTAAAAGCAATGATTTCATCGGTAATAAATCAGACCAGTTGAATTAATTACATTTTATTGATAACCTTTGTGTTTTGATATTGCTTTCTGAAGAAAGATTCATCTATCATCTATGCATAAGTTGAGCAGAAAGCTGTATATTCATTCCTAACTTCATTTCAATTTGGCAATATGCTTCTTTTTCTTTACAGATTGTAGGATTAAGCACCAACATTGATTTCTTACTGAGCCTGTCGGGACACCCACAGTTTGAGGCTGGAAATGTGCACACTAATTTCATTCCTCAACACCATGATGAACTATTTCCAACCAAAAAGGCAACCCCACATGAAGTTATGTGTCAGGCAGCTCTAGGACTCATACTGAAAGAGAAAATGCTAACAGATGCTTTTAGAGATCAGTCAGATGGTAAGGATCATTCTTCTTTTGTTTTGTTTTATTTTACTTGTGACTGGATGAGACAGTGCTGTGAGCTCATGTGCAATTATTTAATTTGCACGCTCTCTTTTTGCCTTACTTTGTGCCTGCTCAGGGTTCTGCATTCTGGCATCTGTCAGATATTTACACACAGAGCAGACTATAACTCTTGTTAAGGGACAGGTATCGAATATATCACCACCGTAACGTACAGACTGCTTCCCACAGCACTTTAGATAGGCACTAGCTGAAAGACCTTGGGATTCATAATCAGTGTCACCATGTACTCTTTGCTCTATACAAGCATAAACAGTGAGTATCTGTCACTATTATTCCTACAGTTGGCCCAAGGTCTTCAGAGATAAAATTGACTCTGCTAGGATTGGGAGAGGCAGTAGAGTTTAAGGAAATGAACAGGCCTCCAGGAGCTGAACATTCTTGAGTTCCAACACTGTTAATGGCTATACCAGTGGGGCATGTGATTGCTGTTAAGAAAAACTTCATTATAAATCCAATATATGCTGCCAACAACCTCATTAATTTTCTTTCTTCCTCCACTTTAACTCTTCTGGAAACATGGGAGAGAGGGATTGGAAAGATTCCCATACACTATTGCCTTGCTTCAAGAGATGATAAACTAATCGGGCAATATCCGATAGCTGTATATCTGATCCATTCTCAGAAACACCAAGTAATAGAAAACCCCTCAATCTTCCCAGGCAATTTGCTGCCATGTTTGACTACTCTTACACTTGGAACCTTCACCTAAAGGTTAATCTGAATCTGCTGTGTTGCAGCTGAATTCCCATACTTTCTTGTCTGTTCAAGGATGTGTTCACGGAGAGCAGTCAACATCCTTCTTAGTAAGCGCTGTTGTTAGTGTCATGTCTTCTGTAGGTTACACAGCATCAGTTTATTCAGTGTTGAAGCTTGAGTGAGGGATTGTCACTATCTATTAAGTGGTTCCCCAGTCTTCTATGTTCAGTATAAATATATGATGGTAGTAATAGTAGGACAGTGATTTTATGGTGTAAGTTCTCGGTATTGTGTGTTGCCAAAGTAGAATGAAAGTAACATATTTGTATATTTTGTGTTTTAGATAAATTCTCACCATTTGCATCCAGCACTGGTAGAAGAATAAATATATGTTATACTAGAAAACTGTCTCTGCTGGATGGGGAAAACAGTAAGTTAAAGAAGTGTGTGGAGGGAGAGGAGGTACTTACTGGATAAAATTACTTCAACTGGTGCTTGAAAATTCAGGCTAAGAAAGAGCGAATAGAAGCACTATGTTTTATGCAATTTAAGCTGGGAATTCACAGAATTGCATGCTTAATCCACAATGTTAGATCTTGAGGAGATATGAACCAAATTCAAATGACAGTACTAATGTTCATCATTCAAATGAAGAAGGTTGAGATTTTTAAAAGAGCTGAGTGCCATTGACTTTTTTTTTTTACTTCACTTTGGTGTGAAAGTGCTGAGCGCTTTTTCCCATCAAAAACCTGTTTTCTGTCCAGCTAACTTAATACAGATTTCAGAGCATAACTTCAGGTGTTCATCTGTGAAAAACAAATTGTCTAGAATTCTGCAGAATTCTAGTTCTAGAATAATGAAGTCTGCAGTGTGTACTAAGCTAATCTGAAAATACTTGTTCTTTTCTTAGTATTGGTGGGTCTCTGGTTTTTTTTAATCAAGAAAGATAGACTAAACATTGTTTATATGTCATTATTTTCTAGATGCTATAATTAAATCTACTCACATATACATATTTTGTTTTATTGAACAGTTGTGGATGTAGCTGTAAGTTACAATCAAGAAGGGTCATACAAAATGCAGGTACAAGTCCAATTTTTTCAGATATTTTGTTAGATAAAAAAAGAATCAGTTTCTTGTAGACTTCTCTTGGTATTAACTGTTCCTGAAGTTGCTTGGTAATTACTGATACAGGATTCTATTTTTGGTTTGTTTGCAGCTGTTGTTGTAGACTATTATTTTGGCCTGAAATTATCTTTGCTAGATGCTGGATTAGCATGGAAGAGCTACTAAAATGCTTCTGAAAATAAGGCTAAGAAAAGTATTTGTTTTTCCAGTACTTAAAGATCTTGCTCTTTATCCTTCTCTTCCTTAATTTGTCTTTCTAAAACATTGGAAGTTACAATTAAATCTGCATTTAAAAAGACTTTTTTTCCACAGGACTTCTGCTTTTTCTGTGCATGAGATGGATCTCCTGTGGGATAAATAAAAGCTTTCTAGAGCACTATCTGTAAGATAACACTTTTTGTATTTTGAAGATGGAAATTGGAAAGTGATTACCAAATGAGATGAGGAATGATGAGAGTAGTAAATCTTCTGGTTAAATAATTGAATGATACCCCATAGAATTGGCTTCTTTCTCTGTCTATGCTACAGAGATCCTATAGGATACAACTCAAGATGCTTTAAACATATTTTTGTGTGTGCATGTGTGATAGTCTCCAATTGTGTTGCTTATAGGGGTTGTTTTTTGCTGAGTGTTGAACTTCCTTCTTGCATAATCTGGAGTCAAATGGGTTTTGTCTCTGATTTGGCACCCAGAATGATCGCATGCTTGAGAATGTGGTCTTTCTGTAGTTCAGCTTCTTGTTTCCAATATTCAGAAAAGGGGAATTAATGAGAATAAGTCAGTATTTATGAACTGCTTAGACTGTATAGAGATGAGCATACTAGAAAAATAGTGAGAAGATTATTGTGCTTTCATGTGTATGACCACATGTTGGGTAACTTAAACCCTTATTTCTACTATACGAATATTGAGATAACCCACATCCCTCAGGTAATACTCAGGTTATTTTGAGTGTATTGATTACATACATAATGCAGGAAAGCTTGTACGCTTTAGGCTTATCTCATATAAGTAATGTCAGCAAAAAATAAAAAGAGGCTGGAAGGAATGCAGAGTGGGGCCTTTTGGGGATGGGAAGTGCAACTGGGGAGAATGTAGAGTCCCAGGGAAGAAGGAAGAATGGGGGTTGAGATGGAAATGGAGAGAAGCTGGAGATAAGGGATGGAGAAATAGAATCGGGAGCTGATTATGCGGAGGACAGTGCCTCTGGAGTGCTACAAAACCTGTCCTGAGGCCAATCTGCTAGAGCAGGTTGCTGGGCCATGGAACTGGCAAGCACTCACAGCGCTGCCAAGGGTATTGCCCTAATTTGTGCCCCTGCTCAGGATACTAATCAAACAAATTATTTTTTTCTCAGGGATCAGTATCAGATCAACAGTGTCCTTTCAATACATGTTATAAGGTCTTCATTCAGTGGAAAAGTAGTATGCAACTATATAAATGAAGACTGAATTTTATCTCTAGTCGTAACATCCTGAAAGACCAGCAAGTCTCTGATTCTTTGCTCAGTGATGTTAGACTTAGAACTAAAAATATCAGTTAAATGTAATGCTCTTATATTCATATTCTTACTGTCTGTGTATTCTGAAGTTGTGGCAGAGATGCAGTTTCCGTTGATGTAGATGAAAGGGTTATCTACAAATAAATGACCTTTCCATTTGGTCTTTCTTTTGCAGCTTTGGTGTCGAATTGACACTGTTCCCATTACTGCTCTCCTCTACTCCTTTGTAGGTTTACTGAATATATTTTAGGTTTTATATTATAAGCTTCCAAGACTGAGGAAGTTACCTGTCTTTTGGATAGCATCGTAGAATCTTATGACGTCAGCTGAATAGTATGGATTTTTCAGTTTGAAGAAAGTGAAGATGCTAGGACAGATTAAAAATACTGGATTATAGTAGCATGACTAAACTGAATATTCTGGGTTTTTTTAGTTTTTGCTGAGAAATAGTATACCTTTGTGTTTTGCTGAGTGCTATTGCATAGCTGATGATAAAAATTGTCCTGGGAGAGCATATTAGCTAATCTTCTGAGCTGATTGCACTGGATACAGAATACAGTCTGTTAACTGAAAAATAAAGGATACATAAGATTTTAAAAGATTTTTTTTTTTAATTCCACAATTATCTATAAAGAATCACAGGTTATGAGTGTATACTACAAATACTAACTTTTGGTTTATTGCTCATGAAGGGTTAGCCTTTGTCCTTATAAAAGCATTTAACTTTCAGATTCAAGATGAAACGTTCCTGATATCTGGAGAGATCTTCAATGAAGGTGATTCAGTTTATTTGAGGTCTTCAGTAAATGGAACCGTGTGTAAGTCCAAATTGGTCATTTTGGACAACACCATTTATCTCTTCTTTCCGGTAAAGTTCCTTTCTTTATTATCACAAGTATAAAATTTCAGAGTTTTATCCATGTAAATGAACAATATAAATTGCAAGAGAATGTGAAAGAGAATCATGATTTCAAGTCCTAATGTTGGCCCATAATGTTTTGATACTTGTTTGATTTATAGCTATAATTGCAAGTTAGTTGCTTATGGCCAGTGAGTGAGAAAATGAATTCCTTTTAGAAAGATAAAATACAATTAGGTGAATCAGAGTTGCAAATGATGGTTTGGGAGAGGGGAACACAAAATATTAAAATGGTCAAGTATCTAAGTTTGTCATAGAACAATAGCAGTTACTTCAAACTGACAATTATTTGAAAGTGCTTGTAACTGATATTTTTATTTCAGTTACATTTATTAAATTAAATTATAAGAAAGAAATCAGCATTGGTCTGGGGAAGGGTAACTTCAGCTAATATTAAAAAATTGGAATTAGGAGTTACCATGGCGTTGTCTGCATTGCATGAGTAATGGCATTTGAAAGAAGAGGTACCCCGATTTGCATTATTAGGCTGGTAATTTTTTATTTGCAGTTAAAAAGATTACAGGGCCTTAAAGTAACTCAATAAAAATGTAATCTAGATAGGTGAATTATTATGTATTGGTTTCAATAATTAACCTCTAGCTCTGAGCCCCTTAAGACTTTCAGCAGAATGCAGTGAAAACTTTGCTGGCAAAGCCCAGTTTTCTTGTGGTATCAGAGTGGAGTCTGCATTGGGGGATCTAGAAGAAATCACAGGAGTTTTAGGATGTGGGTAGGATGTGGGGGAGAACAAGTCTTTGGGAAACTCTGGGTAGCAAGTCTGAGAGGAATTAGGCGATTTTGAATAACAGTGAGAATTTTTCACTAAACTTAGCACTGAATCCATTTTATTGTAAATTATGAAACACTCATATTGACAATGCTTGACAATGAAGATGCCAACATCTTTCTTACTTGTTGCAGCAGCCTGCCTACCCCTTCTGCAAACAGCCTTTACGTGTTTTCTAAAACCTTCTGTGCTGTTGCTGCGTGAATAGGGAAGGTGTGGGTTTGGTACAAAGGTCCATACGGAGTCTCTTTCACAGAGGTAGTTCCTTCCTTGCTGATCCTTAGCAGCAGCAGGTGTGGCTTTTAAGGACTTAGACATCAGCAAAGTAGTAAGCATGCCATAAGCAAGTCCTTTTACTGCCCTGACCTCAGTAGTCTGCCACCCTAAACAGTTGACTGGTTTGCCTAAAGCTGGATCAGTTCTTTCCCTGTATGTCAGCATGTGTACTAGTGGTATTATTTTATGTTGTTAGCTCATATGTCATTGTTTTTATTTCTGTAGGAAGGTAGCGCTCAGATTGGCCTTCCTGTACCCAAGTACTTATCTGCAGTGAGTTCAGTGGTAATGCAAAGTGGTGCTGTAGCGCCCATGACAGGCACAGTTGAAAAGGTAATTATAATAATATGGGTGGGAAATTGATTCTCCAATATATATCCAAGTTCACTCTTCCAGAAATGATGCTTGCTTCTGTGCTGCCAGGAAATAATCAGGGCCAGAAATGTCAGTGCTGTGTGACTTCTCCCAATTGGAAAAAGCCCTGTTTACTCTGAGTTTTCAGCAGCCACCCAGGAGTTTTTCAGGCTTCTAGTCTTCTTTTTCTAGAGCTCTGAAAGATCTGAATATTTAACTAATCCTAGTGCTTAAATAATTTTTTCTTCATCTTAATTACTTTCTAAGTTGAAGTTCCCTGAAGTGTTACAGGCTGTTTGATCCATTTCATCTAACCAAAAGAGTGAGATGCTAGATGCACTTGCAAAAAAAAAAAGAAATACTCAGAAGTGCCTTTTTTGTTAAGCTGTTTCGCTGCTTCTGTTTCTGGTTTTGTTTCTTTTTTGTTAGCTCACCAAGTCTTGTGTATTTCTCTGTACAGTGACAAAATTTCAACAGAAAAGAGATTTCCAGGAGAGTTTAGTAGTTAAAGGATTCTGCTAGCAATAAAAAGGCGTGAACCCTTTCAGAGGGTGGAGTACATTGAACGTGGATCTCTTACATACTGAGTGAACGCTCTAAATCAGAATTATGGTAGGACAACTAGGTGGCTCCTGCAATCTTCTTTCTGGATTTTGTTTTAAAAACAGCTTTAGGGATTGGCTCCAGGAAGAGGTTCTGTACTTTCTCTTTCAAAATACAAGCTCTTAAGCCCAGAAAGGGTGGAATATACATTGTCTCTTCTAGTGTTTCTTCCTTGATACAAAAATGGCTTCCTGGTCATCCTTTTAGCTATAACTGAACCTCTTTCTATAGCCTCTGACTTCTTCCCTTGAGTATTATCTAGAGAACTTAGGTACCCAGTTCAACAATAATAAAGATATTATGAGGCTGTTTTACAAAACCACACTCAGTGGATTGTGCTAGCCAAGATCCAGCTGATGATTTTTAGTGGTACAGACATGCATGATTTTTCCCAATTTTCTCTTGAATTGTAGGTGTTTGTGAAAGCAGGGGATAAGGTTAAGATTGGAGACCCTCTAATGGTTATGATAGCTATGAAAATGGAGGTAAGTGACGTACAAAAGGTTTTAATTACTGAGAAAATAAAAATGTGGTCAGAATGTAATAATTTTTATTGAAGTGTGGTGCAGAGTGTAGCTTGCAGATGTCAGTATCCCTTCATATGCTGTGAAAAAAGTGTTGTGTCTGACTAGATTTTAGAGGATTATATTTGCTGTTATTTTATTAACAAATGATGATTATATAATCCATGGTATTCTGCAGATGTTTTAACATTCATTTGGTTAGCTTTGCCAATCCTTCTCTCCCTTCCCCTCCTTTCACTTTTCTAGCAGAAAATTGTCTAGGTGTATCTTCTGCTCACTGTTTCTGATACAAGCATATGTAATGTCTGCAGTTACTTCATGCAGAAATTTAGCTAATGGTGACTTTGTAAATATGCCCACGATTTTTTTTTTGTTTATAATATTTTTGTTATTATTTACATAAAGTTTTACCAAGAGTACACTAAAAATTATTTGTAATTGTCCACGTGGCGTTCAGTGGACTAGCATTTTGGCCATTATATCTTGTCACATGGCTTGACCATGGCTCAGTTTGTTTGAACTATAGTTTTTATAGCCTGAACTGGTTTGGTTTGGCTGTTAGTTTATTTTGAATACCAGTTTGTGGTAGCAGAATTAACATTGTTGAGAAAATTTACCTTTCTTTTATCATGCCCTTTTCTAAACTACACTAAAATTACATGAAATACAACTGCACGCTAAAAAAAATTACACCCCAAATTATTTGCAATTGGATACTGAATGCTTGTGGCTCTCCAGCTGATACCTCAGACTGATATCATCTGATTTGTTCTTTTTTTTTTTTTTTTGCAGTGCTATTGAAATATAAAATGTAAGATGTAAAAAGCAAACTATTATTTAAATGAATCCTTGCTTAGATGTAAGGATTTAATATCTGGTATTAAGTGTTTTGATATTAGACTAACCCTATGTAGAAAACTACCAAGAAACAAAACTTCAGTGGAAAACTAACCTGATACAATAACAAGTAGACCAGTTTGGGGACTGGTATGTAAACATGCTATTCCTTTACTGCCACTAGTAGCTGTATTTGTATTTCATCTGCATTTTGCCAAATACCTGTTCAATAAAGACCCCTCCTAGCCAGTGAACAAAAATATCTTTAGTAAATCTGCACATTCCTCTTAAAGGAATAAATCTGCTGTATGATTAACATTTTGGACTAAAACTGTATTATTTCTGCCTGGTATTTATAATAATAACAGAAAGTATTGGTGAAGTAAAATGACATTCAGTTGTTCATACTTCAAAATATAACATTATACAGCATTTTTGTCCCCAGTATACTTAAAAATACTAAATAAATATTGATAAGAAAGTAAAACTTGAAAAAGGACTGGGATAACATTTTAAAAGGAGGTTTAAAATAAATATACATGTGTCGGAGGAAGTAATTAAGTGTGTTCTGTTCTAATTGCACCAAAGAGTAATATTAGCATTTGCTGGGGAGGGGGGGCACCTGAGAGAGGGAGAGAGCAGGAAAAATAAGTACTCTGCTGCTTCACTATTGATCTGTTTCTATGCAGCATACCATAAGGGCTCCAAAGGCAGGAGTGATTAAAAAGGTTAATTTCCAAGAAGGTGCCCAGGCCAATAGACACGCTCCGCTAGTTGAATTTGTGGATGAAGAGGCCGAGTCAAAATAAAATTCAAGGAGGGTGCATTTTATTTTTTCTACTTTGCTGATTTTCTCTCAGGAGAAGATTTCTTCATATTTTCAGCAAACTGTTTTGTATAATAGAGTGGGGAATTGGTTTCCTCTGCACTTTCTGCATAGTTTGACTGTAAATTATGCTGACTTTACTGAAATCTGGGTATCACTATACTGTAATCGTATATATAACTCGTGGACCTACGTGATTGTTGTTCAGTGGTTACGTTTGCCTGTGAAAAGGCATTAGACTGGAAAAAGATGTGGAACTCTTAGTAAGGACTGTAAGTTACAGACTGCTAGGGTTCTTCTGCCTACTTTTTCATTCACCGCTGCCTTTTTTCTGTGAGATGCGAGAGGTTTGATTTGAAGGAAATCTGAAAGGTGACAATTGTTTTATGAATTAATTTCTGTGGCAAAACTCCTGCTTGTGGTTATGTTTTTGCCTGAATATGAAATTCAGGATTGTTCCTTAGCTCAGGACCCCTCTCAGTCATTTTTGGTGCATCTTTTTTCCCATTTACCTCAATGAGTAGTAAAAATTTGCATTTCAAAAATTATTTTAATATACCTTGAAATATCCAATACAAAGCATTTTTCAAATACATATTAGCATTTGCTACGCTAATCAAAGTTGGAACATAATTGCTTTCCAAAAATATAATTTGATCTTTAAACATGAAGTAGTAGCTCAGAAAGATGATAAGCTTATTTAATACTTTTAAAAGTGTGCCAAAATAAAATACTGACTTAAAAATCCTCATTACTTTTCTTATATTGTTCATGTTCTAGTATATCACTTATTGGCTGGAATGAAGTATACCAAAGTCTTTATAACAACATGAAATGTTACTAAAAATAATAGATTATTTTTTTTTTGTATCTGCAGTATTGCAGAAGGGAAAATTGGTAGGTTTTTTGATGGGCAAAGAAAATATTTCTTAAACACAGCATACTGATCATTTGCCATAAATTTATTTTAACTTGTTTAAAAAGCACCTCAGAGAAACAGGAAAAGGAAAAGAAAAATACGTTTTAATTGTTGTAAACTTGCAAAATCTTTTCGCCTTTTAGTTAAGGTAAAGTTCTGCTTGTCATATGAACTTTTTATATACTAATTTAAGATGATAGTATTGTTTATACTGCAGAAAGGAATAAACACAGATGCTGCAGTGATCCTAACCTTGTAGTTACATCTGTGCAAATGGATCCTTGTACTTACCTGAAATCTCATTTCTAAATCAATATACAATGTCATGGGGAATTCTCTGATCTGATTCCTGTAACTGTGCAGCCTTGCCTGCAATGCAGACAAAAATTGTAAAAAAAGTAATGGCTCTGGATGGTCTGTATGTTAAAAGCATACAGTAACACTTTTAAATTTTCCTTGTAATCCAATAGCCACCTAACAAAAAAACTACACTTCACTGATCGTCTTGTACAATATTGCCACAGTGATTTTTATTTACTGCAAAATAAAAATTAAGCTTAATTTTGAAAATTTGTTTTCATTTTTCTCAATTTTGTTCTTTCCTTGGTTGCTTATGTTTATGCATTAGAGGGTTTTAAGCAGCTGTTTATGTATCATCAGCTGATATTTCACAGACCACAATCTGCAGATCGCATTTAGGAGGCAGTAATCCAGACAGTGGTGATGGGTTTCACTGCAGGTAAGTAACTCACAGCATGAGGTTCTCTGTCCACTAAGTCTGCACTGCTGGCTTCAGCCAGCTAGTAAAACAAGAACATGTTCCTTGGAAGCTGACAAAATGTCCTCCCTTAGGAATGGAGACAAATAGTTTTACCAGTTTTAATTTCCCCTCACTTCTGAAAATTAACTGTTAGTTTTTTTCTCTGTAGGTTTCCACTGAGATTGATTTGTCAAATAGTGATGGTTTTGTTTATTTCAGAATAAAATTTCTTGCAGAATTCACTGTCAGAATTTGCACACTTGGAGGCGTTTTGCTGCAATGTGATTTAACTGAACTTAGAGATGCACAAAGAATTATGAGATAGGGTGTTCCTGTAACCCAGAATCTTAATTTGCAAAATATTCAGAAATTTTCTGTTTATTACAAGTAAATCTTTGTGTTATTAATGTGAATTGTTAAGAGCCATATGATAGTAACGTAGCTGTAACTAAACTGTTGTCTGTAGAACACTTAATGGTAGAGTAAAAAAGAAAAAAAATTGGTAATTGTTTAAAATGCAGTATTTTAGTATTTGAGCTAAAAGGATAATCTCTGCCAGTTATTTATTATCAATATACCTTTTCAAATAGTGCTGTAGTTCTGATACAAGAGTCATAGATATTATAGAAACAATGAATCTGAACTGAATCTAATTGTAATGATCTACTCTTGCTGCCAGAGGAGAGAGGGGACCGGGTCACAGGATATGTAGTTTGGCCACAGTTGATAGTCTACAGGAAAGAATGAGGGCATTAGTGTTCCAGACTGGCTGCTGGGAGACAGGGTCAGGGAGTAACACCCTCAGTGAGCTTACTGGTCAGCTTGTTATATCAGGTATGTAACATCCTTGGTAGTGTGCATGTTACCATATCAAAATGACAGTCCATCATAAATGTTAGTTATCTACCCGTGGGGATCTGTCTCTCTTGCACTCTTCAGCTGCTGTCAATTGCTATAGCTTATACCCAGGGAAGATCTGTGGTGTTGAGCCTGAATTCATGCTCAATCAGTGATTAGGACACAGGGAGAGGAAAGCAGGAGAGCAGGACTGTGTTTTTATTTCAGCCACTGACTCACCGTGACTTCAGGCAGGTCACTCAGTAGATACTTGCCTGTGTTTCCTCCTATTTAATGAGGTTGATGGCAATCAAAACACTGCAAAGTTTGTGGACACAGTGATTTATAAATAATTATTTTCCATGCTTGCTGGTAAAATTGTAATTTCAGATGTAAACTATTTTTACTTGTAAGGTTATTTTTTTTTTACCTTTTATACAGTAAATATCTATACCAGTGAATTGTAAAAAATAGTTTCCAATGTGTATTGAATCCTTTGTTGCAATGGTTGTACTACCTAGTTACCAGAAAATCCTAGCTTCTGTCTTCATGATAATTAAAAAATGAATACTCAAGTGTTTTGGCAGGACCTTTAAAACTTAGTCAATGGTAGGAGAAAAAAAAAAAAGTTGATCTGAGGACACTATTCTTTTATTAAAACAAGTTGTACCTATTATAAAGGGCATATCAACCGGTGCACTTATCACAGGTATATTAATTTCTGTTGATTATTCATCTGTTCAGTCAGATCAGGAATTATTTGACTGTGTTCTATTTGTTCTGTTTGTAAAAAGCTCAACAATGCTGTGTAGAATGTGTTTACTGAACAGTCAATGGCAATGGATTAAGGTCTGAACTTACAGCTTTTACACAAGGTATGTTCTCAACAGATACTTTAACTGCTTGTACAGTTATGTTCAAAATGATAGATCTTTACACATGAATGCTTCACAGGTAAATATCACTTAGAATCTTTATGATACTGGGGCACAGCTGTTTGCATAAAGATTTCATTTGGAAAGTAATATATACTACTGAATGTCGTATTAAAAAAAATCAATATTGCAGAAATTTGTAATTGAAACCTTGGCATTTATTTTTATGTAGACTGATTGCGTTTCTTGAAAGAAGAGAGCGTGGGTTCTAAAAGCAATGCAATATATTTTGTGAGACATTTGATGTTAGCTTAAAACCTCTTGATTATATGATGAATCCATGTTAAAATAAATGTGGATGTTCTGGTTGAATACCCCGTATTTCTTATTATAGCAGTAATAAGCAAGTAAAATGCATGTCTAGAGTCCTACTGGGTTTTGAAATTATAATGGTAGCTGGATTTTAGCTTTAATCTGTTTTCCATATAAACAGTTCTGGTGCCAAAAAGTTGCTCTTGAAATGGTAATTTGTGTCTGTGAATGGTAGCCAATCTACTCGCTTAAAAAGTAGGGAAAGTGGGAGATGTTAACGTACTAAAGTCAGCAAAGCTCCAAAGAGTGTCTGGTCAGAAAGACTGCTGCTGAGAGCTGAATCCCTCTTTTGCCTCTCTGAAAAGGAAAGAGGCATCTTACTCTGGGCTCTACTGTTTTGCTCACTCATCAGTGTGCACTGGTGCACACAGGAACACTCACTGATAAATACTGGTATGATAACTGCAGCCAAAGACCCCCCACATGTTCAGTGTCCTGTGCTAAGCATCCCAGAAACGTAAAACATAGCTCCTGCTCTATAGAGTTGTAAAATGAGATAAAATGTGAACTAGACTAAACAAATTTAAAAATGGAACTGTTACATACAGATGTGGTTAATGCATGTTTTCCTTGAAGTTTGCCCCACTGTATTGTTGTTGATAGCTAGTCACGGGCATGGAGGTTACAGTTTGCCACTTAAGATATCAGAAAACTTATATTAGCTGGGTTGTGTAGACAAGTTCCCAAAAACCAGTTTGCTGTTATGACAGTGTGAGGAGTGGAGAAGTCTAAATGTGTGTGACATGTATGACAGGAGGCAAGAGTCACCTTATTACCCTTGCTTTGTATGTCTGCTTACCTCAAGGCAAAAGGCAAGGCTCTGCCTCCCATACATGTAACTTAAATTACTGTTTCATGTATTAACAGCAAAATATGTGCTCTGAATTGGGATGGCTTATTTTTATTAAGCTGAACAATTAAAGATGGCACATACAGAAAATCACTGTGATTGACAGGAAAATAGTGTGTTTCAGTATCCTAGATTCTTGAAATCACCCATAATTCTTTGTAATGAGAATGGAAGGATGCTTACAGTTCAAAGGTGTAGGTTTTAATAATGACATCATAGCTATGATGGCACTGTCTTGGTTTATAGCTTGGGAAATTTCAAATAATTCTGTTTACAAAGATCATATCTTGTTTACAGAAGTTCTGAACTAAAGAAATGTCCATATCATAAAAATCAACTAGCTATCTCAATTCTTATTACCCTCTCATTTCTTAATTCATATTACTTAAAATGCCTTGATTGTAGTGTACGTATTTCAGTACTTCTAATGAGTTCCGAAAAAAATACAGAAGTCTTGCAGTCTGTTGCCCGTTAGATGTCCTGGAAAGTCTTAGTTTATTGAGGCCAGGGTATAGTTAGGTATATAAGAAATTTTCAGACTCTCTTAGGCTTGCTGAGCTGACTTTTCTTCTTTGTCACATAAACCTGTCCTGCTTCCTCCCGGGGATACTGTCATGTCGAACCTGGCTCCTAACAGTGCATTGGACTGGGTGTAGTAACTTGTTAATTTCTTGTGTAATGCAGGAAGGATGAAAAACTTAATAGAAGGTGAACACCCTTCCCTGCAACCTATTAACAACAATCTTCAGATACTGGCCATGTGCCAGTTTACAGGTTAAATTGTTTAGACACCTACAGGAGGACTCAGACTGTTTACTTCCTCTCTGCTTCTTTCAATACATTAGAAATTATTATGGGCCGATACAGACATTCCAACTGGTATCACTTGAACAGCGGGGTAGGAGCAGACCATTGAGTCTGTACCTATGGATGCTAAGGAACTTTCAAGCCTTTAGAGTGGCATTAAATCTCCTTGTGCAGGATAGTTCATGGGACTTTGTTCTTTTAGTTAAACATGAGGTCAGTGTTTGCATGCAAAGGGCCATAGTTGTAACCACTTTATGGCTATTCCATCAGTGTAAGGTGAATTGGTAGTTTCACTTTCTAGAGCAGAAAGTAGCTGACAAAGAGATGTGGGGGTTAGAAAGACATTTCTAGGCCAAGCTGTTCCAGGTGATTGTTATCCTTCATAAAGCTTTGGGCCTCTTCCTCAGAAAGTGCTCCAAGTGGAAGTTCTCAGCAAGGGGATTATACTAAATGGATTCTGCATTGACTTAATGTGAGGCTTGCTTCTCTATCTGCTCAAGAAGAGAGCTCAAGTCAGTGTAAAACAGATTAAAGTTATATTCAGAACTATGCATTTGGCACACTTGGATTTAAAAAAATTACTGACTGGTTCTTCTAGGGTTCACATGAGAGGATAAAACATCATTAGATCACACAACAAAACAAGGCAAGTGTGTCAGCCTTACCATAAATTAAACAAGTCATCATGTTACTGCAGTCACAGTGATTATGCCGCATGTGGATTGCACAATGAATGATATTTCCTTCTAGTCTGTATCACTGAATGCATGCATCATGTTTACAAATAGCAGAGCTGTTTATCACTGGTCTGACTTGGTGTGTCATCCTGGATGGAGTTGGACAAAAGTTAACAAGTTAACAAGCCCAATTTAGACAACTTACTATAAATATGTACAAATATGCTTTTTGGCAGCCTCATGGTGCCTCTTGCTTTACAAAGCATCTGCTTTTGCTCAGAAATGGTAAGGGTGAGATTCAGACAGCACACACATCACTAAAGTGCAGATCTACATCTGTAGATGTACAGCCAGCCAGTAGGCAGATGGACATGAATGAAACTGGGCAATCTGACCGTGTCCTGCAGTGTGTGCTGTGCAGGATATGCCTACTGCAGTGTGCCATGTAGGGAGAAGATCAACTCAGACAGTCTAATCAAACTGGCTCAGGCTGAAGCACCAGGTAGCCTGGCCGTGTTAGCCAAGAGCTCTGGGTAGGGTAACTTACCTTAAATTTGGCAATTCAGACATACCCATGGAAACATAATGGAAATCAAGACAGAAGAGCATATTGTAGCTCCCACTAAAATCAGTAACATTAGACTTACAATTTAAATGGCAGTAGGAAGCCACTCCTATTTTTTTCCTCAAGTACAGTTTCACCTTATAACTGAACTTAAACTGGGGGGGGGGGGGGAACCCCAACCACAAAACAGTAGCATGCACACTGGGAATAGCATTAGTCTGCATTTCACTTTTTTTTTTTTGTATTTCACTTGCATTTCATTAAATCATCCATTTTTATCTGCCCCATTAAGAAGACCCTGCAAAGCAGCTAAGTATGATTTTCCATACCTTATACAATGGGAGTTCATAATGTAGAGGAATTTAGTAAGTCAGAGCGCTCAATTTACAAGTCAGTCAAAGTTGGAAGCAGAATCCAAATGTCCCGACTCCCAGAAAAAAAAGATGGTACAGCAGGAACAATTTCTGAACATTAAAGTACCAAGAACAACTTTCACTAGACCTGAAGCTAATTCAAAAATTGCTAATTTATAACCCAGGCAGAACATGAAAATAATGGATCGAACTAGAAGTCGTAGCAATGGTGAATTTTTCAAGGAATGTTTTAAAAGTAAACATAATTTTAATGCATAAAATCAGGTCTAGATAATACCTGTCACTCTACTGATGTAAGTAGCACCTTATTAAAGCTTATGAACATTCTTGGATGTGAAGTTCCTTGTGCTCTTAAATATTTGTAACATCAGGCCTTAATTTATTATGTTTAATCGAAAACTCATTTGAAAACAAAGTGAAGGACCATGCTGATTTCAGTACCTTTTTAATTAGGACCTAAACAAGAAAAAGTTAAAACTAATTTATGTTTAGTATTTTATTCAGTGAACAAAAGCAGCAAAATGAAAAAGAGAAATATTTTTTCAATGTTCAAGTCAAAAGAATCTTACATACAACTTGTAAAAGAATAGGTAAAACTAAAGACAAACACAGTATGCCCCCAAACATACTCAAAAAAACCCCTAACAGACCCTGCGCTACAGAAAACCACAAAGATCCACAGACATTAGGGAAAAACAAGCCACTTAAAAATCCTGTCTCTGTCTTGAGGAATCCACTGCGATTACAGTTCATCTCAGATTATTGTTACACATTGCAATAATTTTCAAGAAGGTCTAAATTTTGTCTTCAGATTGCAGGAGGGTTGTCACAGCACATTATAGTGATGGCAGTTAGCTAACTTGATGAAACAGATTTTCAGGTTTGGCTTTGACTCCGTGCTGTGGTTCACATGGACTGGGCTGGTGTGCAACGTTCAGGGTTGTTTACACTGGCCACTTTGCAGCCATCCTCAATTTCAAAACCATGCTTTTCAGCAGGATTCAAGGTATCCAGCCAACTAGTGTCTCTCAGGATAGCTGAATTCACACGTATTTCCATATACTTAATATCAAGACAACTCTTAATTTTGCTGTTTCAGAACAGCAGCACAATTGGACGCTTCGCAGGACAGGCCTGATTCTCCTCTCTAAATACGTAACTCCTCACACTCCATCTAAGCTTAGCTCTGATTTTCAGTGAAATAAGTGAGAAGCAAGTCAGACCCTCTTCTATAAAAAACATATATATAAACCCCAGACATCTATCATGAAGAATGGCTTTCTGAAGTTTTCTTTGTGGTGTGTGCAATCATACCAGTCATGTAATATAAATACAGAAGCTTACTTTAATAGCTCCCAGCTCAGCAGGTGATGAGAGAACAAGAATCCGATCTCGAAACCTTTGTCCTTCACAACTAGCAGTTTGCCACCACTGTGCATTTTATCAGCAAATATTCTGCTTCCCCAAACTTCCTCAGCTGCCAGAAGTCTGCAGCTGGTAGCATAAGCTTTCCTAGGAAAAAGACAACTGTCTGGGATACTGGTACAAACAGTGATTTAACCCTTACAACCTCTTTTGCTAGTACATCTGTGCTATTGCAGAAGAGGCTACATGTGTCCACAGCCACATGGAAGCAACAGTTCCCCGAGGGGGATCACAGCCTCTAGCAGGAAAATCTTACAAGTGCGGCAGTGGTCCTGTAAGAAAATGCCTGTAAAGCTGCTGCCCCGGGACTCCACCTTCCCCAGGTCTCGGTGGCTGCTCAGCACGTGTCTTCTGCCTCCTTTGCGGATCCATCCTGAAAAGCCCACGGGCTTTTTCCATCTCGCCTCTTTTTGAGTTCATGCGTTGGGGCTGTGCGCCTGCCTGCCCTCGACAAGGGCCGCGAAACCCCTCTGCGAGCACGGCGTGGCAGGAACAGGCGGTTACAGCACCCGCGTTCGCACCGAGCCCTCGCGAAATGTTTAAATTTTTGGTACTTCAGAAGTAAGAACCCAAGTTTTCCCGACAGAAAAGTGGACGCGGGGTGACCGGGGTAAGGAGACGGGAGGTGTGTGTGTGTGTGTGAAGGAGCCGGGCGGGACGCCGGGCGGCCCCTCAGAGGGCGGCGGGACCCCACCGCGCCTGGCTGCCACCGCAGCGGTCCCCCCCCGCCCCGCCACCTCTCCTTGCCACAACCCCGCCGCGATGCCGGGCGCTCACCCCCGGCTCCCGACCCCGCAGTAACACCGAGGAGAGCGGGGGTAGGGGGGGGCCTTCCACTCCCCTCCCTTCCCTTCCCTTCCTCGGCCGAGGCGCCCCCCACCTCAGCTGCCTGCGACGACCAACCGCCATTCGCGCCGCAGACCCCAACCGCCGCGCTGCGGGCGCCGGCCGCTCCCAGAGAAAACCCGGACGGGGCCGGGAGCGGGACGGGGCCGCCCCCCCCCCCTCCCTGCCGCGGGGAAGGGAGGCTGCGCTCCCTCCCCTTCCCTCCCCCGGTGAAGGCTCCCGCCCGTTGCGCCGCGGCCCCGCCGCTCCGGTTGCCGGCGCGGGCGATGCGCCGCACTGCGCATGAGCGGGAGGCGGCGGAAGGGCCCGTGAGGAGCCGGGAGCTGCCGCCGCCGGAGGAAGCCGTTGCCGCCGCCGCCCTCAGTCTCCGCCTGAGCCGGGAGGGAAGAGGCCTGCACAGCCCTCAACATGGTGAGCGTTCTCCCGGGTCGCCTCTCGGCCCGGCCCGGCGCCTGCGGGGCCGGCCCGCCGCGGCGGCGGCGGCTGGGGCCTAGTCGTGGCGGGCTGGGGTGTCCGGGAGCGGCGAAAGGGCCGGTCCCGGGGGCCCCGCAGCCGGGGCGTGATGTCCTGGGGCTGCGGGCGACTCGGTCCTCCTACCGAGCGGGGCGGAGAGGGCGTGTGGGGCCCGGGAAGGGCGGTGCGGCGTGGCCGGGGCCGCTGGCCGCGGGGCGGGCGGGCAGGAGGCTGCTCCTGGGCAGGGGCGAGCGCCGGGGCCTAGGTGGGGGGCGCCGGGATCCCGCGGAGGCCTTCGGCCCGCGGGGCTCTGTCAGGCCTCCTCACGGCGAGGAGGTGCTCGCTCGCACTTTGGATGAGGGTTCAGGCACCTCTGAGCGGGACAGGGGCAACAGGAGTGTTTTGCGGGCGGCTTGGTCCGTGAACTGCGTGGGGTGGTAAGCAGCAGCGGCTGGAGAGAGTGCAGGGGGCTGCCAGAAACCAGGGGCTACTTGGAGTTTTTCGCAGGATTTCAGGCGGCTCAGCGCCCATTAAGCGCTGTCAGTTCACTGGGAAACTTGGATGTGTTGATCCTTCTTGAACTGGGATTACGTTGGAGAATTTCTGGATAATTGTTTTGCAGTTTTGGTAAGGCTCCTGTTCATATAATTGTTGTAAAGGAGGACCTGTGTATCTTGCGTTTTCTCCACAATATCTCTTTCTTTATAGCTGAGGATTTGAATGTGGACTCTCAAATCGACTGACTTTCTCCCTTCCCTCTTCTAGAGGGAAACTGCAGTGGTTGAACAAGATTTGCTATTTTTCTTCACCTAAACAAAAGAAAAAGACATTCTGTAGCTTTAAATAAGGGGGGGGTCTTTATTGGTCTCTTGCACAGTCTCTTATTCACCCGAGGGAATGTGTTTCTAGTCATACTTCTAGGTCTTCTCTGTATACAAAACTTGTACAGCTTTAGCTACATCTGTGCAGTTTAAAGTAGTACTTTTCTATAGCATCTGTATTTCTTAGGAAGGGTATAGGAGTGAGTCTAAGATGTACTGGTGCATGCTTACTGGTATAAAGATATCTTATACCTGCATTTAATATTATTCTGGCAGGCAGTGTTAAAAGCATATTAAAAACCTAAAAATGTTACCGTTAACCGATGGAGTTACGTTGGCATAAAAATTTAGTTAGCCAGGATTTAAATTAGTGGTGCAGTATGTAGACTTCTAATAAACTTTTCACTATGTTACTAATATAAGTTTTAATTGAATAGTTTGATGTAGATCTTCACTTGAGTTTTTTATGGGAGCTTAAAACTAAAGTTTGGGTAAAGTTCAGACTGTAGAGGTGTCATCTTATAATTCTGCAGTTCTGGGACTGTCTCAGATGGTACTTGTGCAGTAATGTTACACGACTTTTTATGAAGACTTTTTTCCTTAAAAATTACTTAGGGCTGTCTCGCAGTATATCTCCAGTGTAGGTATGCAGAATAAATACACAGTTGATGTCTTGTACGTACATATACTGTTGGCTGGCTACGTGGTTAGAAATTTAAATTGAACAATGCTGTAGTAAGTAGCAATATAACAGAAATAGTGAGGCATGTTATTCTGAGAATAGCTTTTTGTGAGAAACAGCAGAATCCTAGCTGCTTAGGTTTCTTGGAAATACTTAACTGAAGAACTGGCAGATACATTCTGTGGAACAATACTATACCGATAGATTGGTATTTATCAGATTGGAGGGAGTATCTGAATACTGTAGTCATGGCCCCGAGCATAGTTGTTAGGCCCTATGCAAACAGCTATTTTCCAGGTTGTGCTTGTTGGCTCCAACACCCAGGTGAAAGGATGACATACACACTGAAGTGGGACTAAATGACAGGCTGCAGCTTTTATAGATAGTAAATACAGGTATGAATTGTTTCTAGTGTCCAAGTATAGGATTCTGTACCTATACTTGTGGTATATCAAAATCCTCTATTTAGTTAGGGAAAAGAGTAGGGAGACTTCTTCACAGAGATCTGAAGATGTCCATCGAGGAACATGAGATTCAATGTCCCATTTTTCTGCTCGTAAGCACTGCTGCTCTGGCTAGTTCTTCCAGTGGCTATGGCAGGTTCCTGGGGCTGGGTTGCTTGTCCAGCACAGCAAATGCTGCAGTAGAGGCTCCTGCAGCTGGGGCCTGGCTCCTACTTGCCCATGCAGCACTGCCAGTTAGAGCACTTATGGCTCTGACTTAGTCTCACCAGCGTTTGTATGGCCAGTGCTTTCAGGACAAAGGTTTCCTGGCTTTGAATTGTCTTTGTCCAATATCTGGAAGGGACACCATTACAGCAGCCTGTTAGGCTCACTCTGGCCCTTTAGGTAACTTGAAAAGCGTTTTCTGTCCAGTGCTCAGGTACACCACCCTGGCAATGTTCCTTGGATTGCTGTTGGCAATCTGCCTCTTACCCACATTTTCATTTGAGCTGAGCAGCATCTGTGCCAGCCACCAGAAGTGGTCTCCTTCACCTTAACTGTTAGTATGTTATTGCTTCATCTCATCATGAGGACAAGTAATGTGCCTGCGAATTGAGACAGAGCAGCAAGCTGGTCCATTATACTCTAAGCCATCTTCTCTGAGAACAGCTACTACCTGTACTATCCTGAATAATTTAATGAATTTAGG